>NW_015115982.1:43252-66415 GCF_001443285.1 Poecilia latipinna
GTATGTCTTTTTTTTTTTTTTTTTTTTACACTGAGAAGCCAGGTAAATTTTTAACAGCAGCAAAAACTGGTGTGTTTCCAACACTAAGTGCTTAATAGACATGTTAGGCATTTAACGCATTTGTTTAATGCGTAAAATATGGCAAATATGGAAAAATATTTAAAATAATTGAACAGAATTTATTCCCCTTGTTAATCTACCATTTCTCTTTCATACATTGCATTCATTGTTGGCTTTCAGGGCCCTGTGATGGACCGGTGACCTGTCCAGGGTGAACCCCGCCTCTCATCTGATGGCTGCTGGAGATGGGCACCACCAGCCCCCCTCACTACCCTGCAAGGATCAGCGTGTTCATATCATGGATGGAAAGATTTTAAGGTAGTTTGTCTCCTTAAGTTCACACTTAAAACAGCTTCATAGTTAATGCCAACATCAACTGATTCTATGATATTGCTGACTATTTTTTTCTACTTCTAACATAAAGAGGCAAAGAAGACACCCAGAAATGTCTTTCCACTCCAGTCATACGTTCCCAATCATCATCATTTCTGATGATGTCACATACATGGCGAGTCCACAACGTCTTAAAATTGTAAGTATTATTTTTTATTTGCCGTTTTTCTGTTCTCTTTAAAATACAAATGCTTTCTCTGTTTAATTGCTCTATTGTTCTTTTTTGTAGGTTTCTGAAAGGTGCAGTGAACGGGAATGTTCTGTCGTTGATCCTCACTGTTCTTAGGAAGGAGAAATGTCAGTTTGTCTGCAGTAATACTGGAATACTGTGACGTTGTATTAAAACAATACTCTGTCTTTGGTGAAACTTTTTTCACATTTCCTCTAAAGTGTACGTATTGTTTTAGTGTGCCAATTTTCATGAGCGTGTTGTCTGTAAACTTTGAATATATTGACAATTTGTACAATTCTGTGATAGTATATTAGCAATGTACTTTTGAAAAATGTGAATATATTGAATAAACAATGTAAGTTTTTTCACCTGTAAAGTGTGTTGTAATGGATTCTTCTGTGTTCTGGTAACCTGATGTGTTTGCAGTACTGATGTGTGTATGAAGCATGTAATGTACAAAGTGGCAAAGCAGCACAGTGATGAGTAACTGAAAAGTGTACTTCATTAGCAATTATAATAAACCAAAAGTGTAATTGTAGCATACTGTAATCACACTATTAATATACAATATGTAATGCCAGCACACTTAAAATACATTCTAAATATATTTTAAATGTAATTCAATCAAAAAAATAGTACACTCAAGATATACTAATCAGGCACGTTTATATTACATAAAATACTATAAAGTATAACTTTAGTTGGTCCAAAAAAGCATGTTATAGTACACTTGGTACACTTTAAATTGTGCTTTTCTAAAATTTAATTACTATTAAAATACACCAAGTAAAAAATTAGTTCCAAAATAACACACTTCAAGTATACTGATAATTAGTCTGGCTTCAAGTATGCTAAAATTTAACATGTTTAGTATATTTATTTTTCACCTGGGTTGACATGCCTTAATAAACCAACATGCTGCGCAACAACATGGTGAGCGCAAAAGGTCCTCCAAGGGCTGAACCACCGGTCCATAATGCAAGAGCTAACTGGGAACTCAAACTTTATCAGTGCAAACACAGAGTCAGCATGTTGAGACGTAAATGCACATGGCACACATAATGCTTTGTTCACGAAGAAGTATCATTCTCACTGTACGCTCAACGTGTACATAGAACATAGAGCACAGACTCGATGTGAACATTTGGGGTTCACACTGAGCTGCGCGAACAAAGCAAACATGGTGGATTTAAACTTGACTCCTTCCTTGAATTATACATAGAAACATGGATCCTCACAGGGGGTTTATATAAATGTCCACATAGGTCAGCCTATATGAGTGATCCGCACAGAGATAAACTTCAGAGGTTAAAGCACAACAGTGCGCATGACATGGTCAACGCGCAGAGGTGTGATTGGTGCACAGTCCCTGATCAATGCATGAAAACTATAAACCCATCTTTCTTTCAGGAATAATAATGTCCTAACAGTAAAATGCTCACCTCAGAAGAGACGCTTGCAGCCTGGCTATATATATATATATATATATATATATATATTTATTTTTTTTTTTTTTTTTTTTTTCAATTTAAAAAAAATATATCTAATTTTTTTTTTTTATAAAAACAAAAACACACACCTTGCAGGGGGGCACGCTGTAGGAAACCCTGATTAACTCTCCAAAGCCACTTTAAGGAACAACATAATTCTGCAAAGGTATCCATAGGACTGGGATATCAGACATTAGCAAGCTCAATAATACCCAACATCCTGGATGACATTGTTAACCTGGCGAGCCAATACGTCAGATTTTCCTACACCGTGGAGAGACCATGAGTCCATGAAAAACTAACTTCTGGAATTTTAATTATTTGGACTAAATATACAGACACACTGTCATGCTACAACCAGCAAGGGGACATTTGTCACCACATGTGCTGCCTCCTAACCTAGTTTCCAACTCCCCCCCGACTGCAGAGGAGGTACATTTCAACAATATGCACATCCATGAGAGCACAACTGTGGAGCATGCTATCAGCCTCCTAAAATGCCGGTGGTGGTGTCTAAACATTATTTCCTGTCAATCTGGCTACCAAAAATGTTTTCAATTTCCACTCCACTCACATTACTTTTGATGAAATTGCATTCTTCCCCCTAATTTCCCTGTGGTTGCCATCGTTAATCATGGAATAAGATGATCAGCTGACTCATTTAAATAAACACTGACATTCATGAGGTGCTTCGCATTGACCTTTTATGATTGAATGTGGTAACATGCAGAGGGCAGAACCTGAGGCAGGACCTTGTACACAAAGTTTTATTTCTTTATTTATAGACAACAGCTGTTATCTATAAATAAAGATTGCTTGCTGATGTGTGTATGCATGGATTTATGAATCAAAATTTGTTTTTAGTGCACCATTTTTGTCTTTTGGATGTATTCATACTTTCAATATAAATCATGCTCAAAGTTTTATAAATGAGACCCTGGAACTGTTCAAGAAATTCCTATCTCATTGTACTGTTGATGTAACAGCATATCATGAGAGACTTACCAAGTCTCAGTTGAATGCATCTCGCAGAACCCAGATAGGTCCTTATGTGTGTACCAACAACTTTCAGGCAATTGTGAGTATATCCTAACCATAATAGAGGCAGTAAATCACACAGTATTAAGTATATTTAAAACAAGTTTCAGATGTTAACAAAAATAAATTGGCAATCAAAACAGGATCAATTATGAATTGCTGAGTTTAATATTTTTGTACATAACTGTGTTACACTGCCAGTCTATTAAAGCAAGATAAAGGGATCTTTTTATTCTTCACTTTATGAGAAAATATTAAAGTGTGCAGTTTTTCCTTCTGACTGGAATTTTTCAAATTTACACTGAGATAGGACTGCGACATGCCAAGCTGAGATTTGTCATGGAACACTCCTTTACTCTCAAGGCGAATAACAGCAGGTCTGTTGAAACATGCATCTAGATGTAGCAGATCCGATGTTTTTTGTTGTTGTTTGTTGTTTGTTTTTTTCGTGAATTGCAGATTCTATCCCCACTTATTTCAGACTAGAAGGAGGCTTCAGATAGGAAGCTCCACAGTTAGACAAACCCTCCTAATTTCCATGCAATGCGCGCACAGTCCACATCCACTTTACATTTAATGCACACACCTGCGGCCAAATCACATATGGTACTTAGAAGCCGGTAAAAATATGGCAGGAACACGTGCGAAACAGACGAAATCTGAAAAATAATAATAAATAGCACACTAACCTGTTGTGTTTAAGATGCGACTGGTCCAGAGAGGTTGTGTGAGATTCGTGGTTGGAGAACAGCGGTCCTTCTGCCAGAGATGCATTCCGAGGATTAGAAGCAAACAGACAGGAGACGGCACGCGCAGCGCCGCCCCATCTGGAAGAAAGACACACCCACCCAGGGACCGAACAGACAGAATCAATCTGTTTCTTGTTATTGTTTCTGATCTGTCGTTATCAGTATTCAAGACAAATAGAGCAGATCAATATCCTGTCATTATGAATTTCAACACATCGCCATCGCGTTAGTTTTGAATTTTAAAATGCTTTGTACAGTGGAAAATTCTGAAAATAGTGAATATCAGCCTTATATTGAAAAAATGGAATGGAAAACATAATCTTTGCATATAGTTTTTGTCATAAAAATATTCGAGGAGGCTTTTTAGAAGGGCAGAGAATAAAGTTCAATAATTATATCCTCCAGAATTCCATTGGTTTAGATATTTGCTATCAAAATCACAGATTTTTGTATTGCTACTTTAGAAATATTTGCTATATCTTTTTCAATTAACCAATTTAAACAGAATGCATATATATACATATATATATATACACATCAGATTCGACACATTTATTTTATTATTTAAAGAACTAACTTAACTCAATTTTTGTTGCCTGTATTAAATTCAATTCAAGTTCAATGCAAATTTACTTTATTAATCCCAAAGGGCAGAAAAGATCTCCTGCCAGATCTTCTGTACTGCACTGAACCTGATGAAGTCTCTGACTGAAGATGTTCTACCTTCCAAAAACAGTCTCATGAAGAGGATGGTCAGGGTTGTCCATAATTTTCTTGATCCTATGAAGAATCCTTTGTATAATCATCCACAGTCGTCCTCAGAATACAACCAGCCTTCTTTATCAGGCTGTTGAGCCTTTTTAAGTCCCTGACTCTGATGCTGCTGCCCCAACAGATGACGGCAGAAGAGATGACACTGTCAACAACAGACTTATAGAAGATCGGCAGCATCTTGCTGCAAGAATTGAAGGATCTTCCTCAAGAAGTACAGGTGCTGATCAAAAAAATTTGAATATCATGAAAAGTTTATTTAAATCAGTAATTCCACTCAAAAAGTTAAAGTTGTATATTATATGCATTCATTGCACACAAACTGATATATTTCAAATGTTTGTTTTTCTTTTAATGTTGATAATTAAAACTGACAACTAATGAAAACCCCAAATTCAGTGTCTCAGAAAATTAGAATATTACTTAAGACCAACACAAAAAACACTTTTTAGAAATGTTGGCCCACTGAAAATTATGAACATGAAAATTATGACCATGTACAGCACTCAGTACTGTACATTAGTTGGGACTCCTTTTCCCTGGATTACTGCAGCAATGTGGCGTGACATGGAGCCCATCAGTCCGGCATGACTGATCGGCGTGACGCAGTGTGTTATGATCTGAGCAGTCATAACACACTGCTCAGGTGTTATGAGAGTTAAGGTTGCTTCCATAGTGACCTTCAGCTCTTTTAAATTGTCTGGTGTATCACATCTTTCTCTTTACAATGCGCCATAGATTTCTATGTGGCTAAAGTCAGGCGAGTTTGGTGGCCAATTAAAAACAGGGATGCCATGGTCCTTAAACCAGGTACTGGTGCTTTGGCACTGTGTGCCAAGTCCTGTTGGAAAATTAAATCTGTATCTAGATAAAGTTGGTCAGCAGCATAGCATGAAGTGCTCTAGAACTTCCTTGTAGATGGGTATGTTGATCTTGTACCTCAGAAAACACAGTGGACCAACACCAGCAGATGACATGGTACCTCAAACCATTACTGACTGTGGAAACTTTGACTGGACTTCAAGCAACATGGATTCTGTGCCTCTCCTCTCTTCCTCCAGACTCTGGGACCTTGTTTTCCACAGGAAATGCAAAATGGACTTTCCAGGGTTTTTTTCTTGCTTTCCTTATTTTCAGTCCTTCATAGTGTTTCTAGTTAGGTTTATTTTGTTACAATTATTCTTTATGTCTGAATTTATGTCTATCTTTCTTTAGTGATTTTAGTTAGATTATTTTCTTCTAGTTATTCCTTTTTTCAGCTCCCTTGTAGTGTGTCTAGTTTTCTTATTTTGGTACCTTAGGTTTAGCTCTTTATGTCTGCATCCATGCCCTCTTCCTTTAGTAGTCCTAGTTAGGTTATTTCTTAAGTCCTTCTAGCTCACCCCATAGAGTTTCTAGTTTTCTTATTTTTTCACTTTAGTTTAGTTAGTCTTTTTTTCTGAATGTATGTCCAGCTTTCTTTAGTGATTCTAGTTAGGTTATTTCTTTGTTTAGGTCTTCTAGTTACTCTAGCTATATGTTCTTTAGTTCTTATTATTGTTAGATCAGCCTTGTTTCTGCTTAGGTTTGTTAAAGCTTCCCTCGTGTCTTTTTCTCTTCTAGTTCACCAGGTTTTCTTTAATGTTTCTTTAGTATTAGAAATATTTTCAGCTTCCTTGTGTTTCCTCTCTCACTCTTACCAGTCTACTTTGCAAATGTAAATGGGTGGTTTGGTTGGTTGGTCAAAAAAGTATAATACTTTTACAAACTTTCAAATGCAGATTTACTGGATATATAAAGTCCACAAAGTGCCACTCTGTAATTTTTTAATATACACACCAGAAATACATAAAAAAACTCATTCAATAATACCTAATGTAAATAATTTAACTACTATACAAAGGGAAAAAGTACATTTTCATGAATAGTTTGCTATTGAGAAACTTATCAGATCACTGACATCAGATAAAACAGGGAAAAAAATTATTGTGCATCACATTATGTATTTAACTTAAAAACTCATACAGTTTTTGTAGACAATTCTACAAAACATGACCATCAGTTTAGTATAGAACCTATGATAATGTCTTTTGTATAAAAAAGAATATACTTTCACAGCACAGCAAGCTTTAAGAGCTATGAAGTGATTTAGTACTTTTATAATGAAAGCGACAGTACATTAAATGCTAAATAAATAATTCTTCATTCATGTAACTAATGTACTAACACAATTTGTTCTATAAGCCTTAACAATGCTAGTAAGGCTTACTATCATTCTTTGAACGCTTTAGTTGGACCTTCAGTCTTTTCATACCGATCTGGAAACCGTTCATTGATTGGATGGCCGCTTGTGATGACACTGGGTTATCATAGCTCACAAAGCCTGAAGAAGAAGTATAAGGATTAAGGTCAACCAAAAAAAGCACATGTCAGAAGACTTACTGTCCTAAAACTAATAGTTTTACAAAACAATTATTTTTGGAAAATAATAGTGATGCTTGGCTTTTCAGCAGCCAAGCATCACCTACACTTTTCTTCCTATAAGAATTTTGCTACTTTATACCCTACTTTCATGATCATCTTTTAAAACAACACAAAGCTTGAGCAAGAAAATAATAAAATTTGATTTAGCATTTTTGGAATGGTTTATGGAACCATTCCACAGGAGGCCCTTATTGCTGGGTTGCAGACATGTGACCCGGATGATGCACAAAATTCAGATGGCGGTCAGGAAGTGGATTTGTCAGGTTCAAAACTGAGAAAAATGGATCACAGCGAATACATTAATGCCCCAAATAGGCTGACACAGATGACGTATCTCAAAAAAATATGGATATATTTAGGATATGATCCATGTTGTCTTGGTAAAAAAGATTTGTCATAAAATCTTGAGGATTTACCTAGCATCGAGGAAATAAACATGACTATCTGGTGCAGAAGACCACATTACTACAACGAGCCAGATGAAAGCTTTCAAAAACCTGGAAGCAACCTGAAACAAGATTTATTTTGTTTCAGGTTGGGTCAACAATTTAGGATCAAAAGAAGCATTAAATGGCTGTCAAGTTGGTTCTGTCTGGGTGAGTAGTGACTTGTGCTATAATAACAATGCTCAGACGCGCAAAAAGTGGGTACAGCGTATGCAACGCATAGGGGCGCAGCACCAGAGGGGGTGCCAAAACCCCGTCTGAAGGGGGCGACGCGCCGATTATATTTTCCCATACAGTTCAGCACGCCTCACGCTCCTTCACCTCTCGCACATAACGAGGTACATGTAGCAAGTTTTACACTCCACGATTTATGTTTTCGCATCCACCTGAATAATGTGCAGTTGCGCCACTGACAATGCTATCACTAATGCAAACAACAACCTAACCCATGTTATTTCTATGTGTTTGGCTCTACTTGTAAATAATTTGTTTAGCTTCTGTAAGCCCAAATTCATGCTGGAGTTGTATGTTGATGTTGAGTCTTAATGCATTTCTACAATGCAGGTCAACCATTCACAGCAAACTACAGAAACCCCATTAAAAGCATGGTTGGTGGCCAGAGAGAATGGGGAAATAGTGACAACTCACTGTGACTTACATATGAATGTTTGTCTTTCTAAACATTCATACATTTAGAAATCCAGTTTTCTCATCTTTTTTCAGTACATTTTCTAAAATGACCTCCCTTGTAACCAACTACCTTCAGAACATGAAAATAACTTTTATATTTCTCTCTAATAGAACAATTCTAACAACACAGACAAGGTTTCCCCCAGAAAACGTACTAAGTCTGGTGACTGGGGCACTCGGGCAGTCATTCATCCAGCGGTCTGCCATGTTTTTGAGTTAAAAAATGTTTAAAGTTGACAGGCAGTTTGAAAATATCACTTGATAATTATGTGTTGTTGGAAGATTAATATATGAACACCAACTATAAAGTCTTAAAAATGCAAACATTTAAAAATATTTAATAAATAAGCTATGCTAAGCCTGGTGGGGCACAAGTAAAGCCTGGAGGCCCGCCAGACTTATAATACATTGGGAAGAAACACTGACAGACTTTAGGCATTTGGAAGCTGGGTCAACAGAAGTAAACAGGCTGTATTTACTTCCTGACCCCCATCTGCATTGCATGACATCAGTCATCTGCAACCACAGATGCTGGATTAATTTTTGAGGTGGTGGGAATATGGGATGTTTCGTCACCTCTGCTATGCACTTTGAACATCACGCAAGCACACATGTTCAATAGACACAATGGCACCTGTCAAATAAAAAAATTAAAATCAAATCAAATTTTATTTGTATAGCACATTTCAGCAGCAAGGCATTTCAAAGTGCTTTACATCATAACAAAAACAAAAATACAAAGTCATGCAACATAGAATCAACAATCAAAACATTACATTAGGTCAAGTGCCATCATTAAATTCGTAATTGATTAAGGTCCAAAAACAACTCTAAACAGGTGGGTTTTAAGTTGAGATTTAAAGGCACTCAGTGTTTCAGATGTTTTACAGTTTTCTGGAAGTTTGTTCCAAATTTGTGGTGCATAGAATCTATCTTTTAGGTCCAAAGATAATAACTTCGGTTTTGTTTCTGTTCAGCTGGAGAAAGTTTTGGCACATCCACACATTTATCTGTTCTAAGCATCTGTTCAGTGATTGGATGGGTTCAGAGTCACCTGATGACATCGTGATCTAGAGCTGTGTATCATCCATGTAGTTATGGTAGCGAATCTTATTTCCTGTTATAACCTGAGCCAGCGGGAGCATGTAAATATTGAAAAGAAGGGGTCCTAGGATTGAACCTTGGGGTACCCCACATGTGACCTTTGACCTCTCTGATGAGAAGTTTCCGATTGAAACAAAGAAATCCCTGTTCTTTATGTAAGATTCAAACCAGTGGAGCACTGGACCGGAGAGTCCGACCCAACTCTCCAGTCGATTCAGTAATATGTCATGATCGGCAGTGTCAAAAGCTGCACTGAGGTCCAACAGAACCAGCACTGTGGTTCTCCCATAGTCTGTATTTATATGGATGTCATTGAACACTTTGACTAGGGCCGTCTCCGTGCTGTGGTGAGCACGAAAACCAGACTGGAAGGAGTCAAAGCGATTCATTATTGTAGGAAGCTATTTAATTGTTTACAAACTGCTTTTTCAATAACTTTGCTGATGAATGGGAGGTCAGAGGTCAGAGGTCGGCCTGTAATCCTGCAGTAGTGATTTGTCCAGATTGTTCTTTTTTTATCAGTTGTTTGATAACTGCTGTTTTCAAAGCCTGGGGGAAAACACCTGAAGACAGCGATGAGTTACTATTAGCAACGACAGGCAGGACTTTCTTAAAGAAATGTGTGGGTAGGACATCATGAACTGGAGCTTAATTGACTTATAATTTCTTCTAGGGTTTTATAATGAAGTAGTTGAAATCGGGTTATTGTTCCTGCATTTGTTTTGTTTGGGCACAGCATTGGTACTGGCTTTAGAGTGGATGTGCAGATTAATCCTCTGATCTTTTGAATTTTCTCTGAAAAGAAACTGGAAAACTTGTTGCAGGCGGCATTAGATTGAAATTCAGGTGGTAACGTCATAGGAGGGTTTGTCAGCCTGTCAACAGTAGCAAATAGGGCTCAATCATTGTTAATGTTTTTGTTTATGACATCTGCAAAGAAAGCCTCTCTTGCATGTTTTAGTGTTGAGTGATAGTTACGTAATCTTTCTTTATAGATGTCATATTAAATGTGAAGTTGAGTTTTACGCCGTTTCCATTCGGCCATATGGCAGAGTTGACTTGCAAATTGAACAGTTTGTGCATTTCTCCATGGAGATTTCTTCCTACCAGTCACAACCTTCACTTTAATGGGGGCAATGTAATAAATGATATATGAAATTTTAGACTGAAAATCATCTACCAACTTATCTACGTCAATAAGGGCGAGGAAGAAGAGTAGATTTGATGAAATGTTTCTGCTGTGTTTTCTGTGAGAACATTTTGTGATAGTAGCTTTTTGTCCAAGTCGGTTAACGGATAAAGAACTGTCAAAGATAACAGGAAGTGATCCGACAGGCGACATCAGTTACAGAGACATTGGAAATATTCACACCCTTACTGATGACCAGGTCCACTGTGTGTCCATGAGTGTGTGTTGCTTGTTTGACATGTTGTGTTAAAACAAAACCCTCTAATATATTAAGGAGCTTTTTTGCCCCTCGGTCTTCAGGTTGTCAACATGAATGTTGAAATCACGACAATTATTAATCATAATCAATGCATATGGGAAAGAAACTGTAGTGGTATAGAAATATACATAATTCCACACAAATAGTTTCCAGGTGAGAAGTTCTGGTTCTTAAAGTGGGCGAGGTGTATATAAGGGAGCTGCGGCGTTCATTCAGGCATGTGTCATCTTTGTGCTCCCACTGTGTGGTTCGCGTCCGGTGGACTCTGGCAGCGGAAAGCAACAAATCGCTGGCTGGTGCATGTTGCGCTGATGTTTTGGTGGTAGGTGTTCTCTCTCCCTGCACTTTAGCTGATCTTGGTCAGAAAATCTAAACTGAAGTGTGATCGTAGGTAAAACGCCACTGCGTTGCGTTCCTTCTCTTCCTCGGTCTGCGAGTGTGTGTGCATGTTGTGTGGATCAGCAGGTAAGAAATTAACACTCATCTAAGCTCCAGTTTCTTCTAGTTTTATTTAAAATGGTGACAAATTTTTTATAGGTTCCCCACAGTTGAACCATTGCTGCTCTGTCTGCGTTCGTTTTCCTGATCTGTTCGGCTTTGCTCTGCTCCGTCTACGTAAATCTCCCGGATTTCTGCACAATTGTTCTAAAGTTGGACTGCGGAGGCGTTATGCGCCCTCATTGAAGCGGTGTTTGGGGTGTGGCATCGGCGCAACCATTTCATCTCCCACTGAGGCGTGGCAGGGCCACACCTGGTCTTAATGTTTTAACTTGTATTGTCTGATTTCTATTTTTCTACTTATTTTGTTTACAGCCCTTTTCTTCTTAATTTAGTCGGGATGATTTTGTTCTTTTTAAGATTGTCATATTGGTCAACTGTTTTTTGTTTGCAGTTGCTGAGGTCCGGTGTTGGTGTGGTGACGGTGTCTTCCTCTTCTGCGTGCTGTGATTCTGGAGTTTGGGTTGTCTCACTGCGTCTGGTGTTAAAGGATTTTTTTTATTTACTGTGTTTGGTGGATGTCGTCCCCATAGCGCCCCCTCCGGCCGGTAACCTCAGCTGCTGCAGCTCTTCTATTTTCTTTGATTTCCTTTGATTTCTTTTGTTTCATTCTTAAAAAGAAATTAGTTTTTAAAAGAACATTTTCAAAAGAATTTAATATTTTTTTTATAATTTTGAAACTGTCTCAGATGTTTTAATCCCTGCATAACTGAACCTGTGTGCCTTAAACAAGAGGTAATAATCTCTGGGTGAAATTCCCAGGGTGGCGTTGAGCAATTTACTAAAACTAAACTTCTACAAAATCTGAGTTTCCATCTAGTGTCGCCACAAAACCTTCCACATATGTTGGAGTTTTGTATAAAGTTAGTGTTAAAGTTCATTTATGACCAAAGAGATTTTACTACACTTTATGGTATTCTTAAATATTGAAGCCACGTGTCCTCCTTTATTATGTTTTCTATTCTCACTTAAAAAATTGTAGTTAGGAGGAACAATTAGTACGATTGGTTCATTTCTGTCAGAAATAAATCATCAATATTATGCTCAGTGATGAAATCATTAATTAATAGAGCTTTACCACAGAGAGATCTGGTATTTAAAAGAGCCAGTTTAAGTGACTTGGAGGCCGAAGGTTCTGAGGTTCCTTTAGGTAGGGGATCAGTCTGAGGTTTGATCTGGACAGGTAATGTCCTGTTTTGCAGTGCCGGGGGGCCAGACACATTCTGGAGGAAGACGGGTGTAAAGATAATATCTGGACCCCGGTCTCAGACCTCAGAAACGCAGAGTGCTGGATCCTCAGGGAGGTCAGAGGCAGGTGGCTTAAATGAAGTGAGGTCTGCTATGTTAGCGCTAAATAGAGACATGCCGAGGCAAACCTGTTGATTCATTCCATCTGTCAATTTGAGAAACTCTGGTCCAGAAGACATTTCTTCATATGTATCTTGTGAATGCAGAGAATGAGTGTAGGAACAGAGAGAGAGGGGGAAAGGAGGAGGGGAACCAGTCGCTCTGTCTTCAGTCGACGTTCTATCAGCTTGTTTTGGAATAGTTTGCTCCTGATACACGAAGGGTTCCATCCTAGTCAGACATCCTTGAGCCTGTTCTTCTGAAGCGATGGTCACATTGTTGTCCTTGTTGATAAAATGAAAAAGGTTTGCAGTAAGTAGTTTTATCCCATGTTTATTGCGTCTGCCTCTTCCAAGAGGTGAAAGCGCTGCCAGTAGATCCAGAGGTAATCGATGAAGGTCACTGAGCTGACAGAGCTTTAATCAGCCATTTGTTTATCATGTCCAGCCTGGAGTGTTTTTCGTCTCCGTCGATGGAATTGGACCACTGAGAAATAACTTCATTTTTAATTTTCCCATAGTGTTCAGAAGATTATTAAAGTCCTTTTTCAGAATCTCAAATTTTTCCTTTGCCAGATCATTGGCTCAACATGCACAACTAAAGTCTCAAAATTTGGCTGATTGGTTAGAGAGAGTAAATCAGATATAGTGTCACCAGGAGAAGAAATCACTCTCGTTTTCTTGGGATTGCAAACATAACTGACTCCATTTTCTGCCTCATCTCCAACAATAAGCACTTTTGGCATACATTTCGTTTTCCTGGTCGTCGCTTTGTCCTTTGGAGCTTTGGGGGGTAGATGTGCTGGTCTTGCCTCATTGTTGATGTTTGAAGGCGAGTTTTCCTCGAAGGCTCTGGCTGAAGTGCAGAAAATCTGTTTTTCAGTGGGATTCCCACGGAGTCGGAATATTTTGAGGCTTGGGCTGGTCGCTTTGTCCTTGGGAGCGGGGTCGGTGGGGCCGTTTTTGTTCCAGCTGCTTGTTTGCTATTCTTTGGCGGAGCAGGTGTTGAAGTTGAAGGTGGGTTTCGGCTCAGAGTTGGCCACGCTGTTTCGTCCAGGTGAGGTGTTCTCCCTGTTAGTTGTCTCATGGGATCCGCAGTGTGAGACTTTTGTTTCGGCTTGGCGCCCTGAGCGTTCCAGGGTGAGCTGCTTGTTGTGGGGCGTACGACCTCTCCGCTGGATTGAGGAAGAGTTGTTTCATTTCCACAGGTAGCCGTTCTATAGACTGAAGTCATTGTATAATGACTGCTGCTAATGTTCCTGGGGTTGAACGGAGGCATTTTGTCCTGGTTCAACTTGGAGGTGAAGAAAAGTAACGTAAAAGTAAGAAAATGCCCCAGTCCTTAGCTTTGAAGTAATCCAGTTATTATGTCAATGATGTACATATACCTATAAAAACCGTGACTATGAAAGTAACTCAAAAGCAAAGTTATCATTGTCAATGAACTCAATGGGTTTGTCACAATTTGTCCTGAAGTAAAAGCCCCTTACCTGGAGGATAAAGTTGTTGGGTCTGCCATGCGCTGCTGTGTGGCTACTGATTTGTTGACTGTTGCTATTAAATGTGCTGTGGTCATAGAAACTTGGTGGAAAATAATCGGAAAAATTTGTTAAAAATTATCAGTGGGGAACATGCACAAGGCAGACTTTACATTTAGAGGGCAGAATAGACTTGTAAGTGTGTCCGAATTCAGGGTCTGCATCCTTCGAAGAACTGGTCTACGTAGGACGGGTCCCGGCCAGCTGACAGCTGGCGGGGAGCTGGCTGTTAACGCAGCGGTAGCAGACAGGTCTGAAAATGTCAGAGCAATATTGTAATTAGATGATGTATTGATGAACCGAGCAGATATTTGAGATTTACACACTTACATTCTCGCCTAAAAACGTTGAACCAAATCACGTTGTGTCATTTAAAGTGTTATAAAGCTAAATAATTTGTTGCTATTCACCGCCATTGACGCTCTGCCTGAACGCCCAGTTGGAACCCGCAATGAATTATGGGATATTGTGGGCCGTGAAGGATACACAGGACCCATCCTTCAAATCTGGGGAAAAGAAGGACACATTTGAAGGAGTCTTTGAATTCGGACAGGCCTTGTCGCAACATTATGACGTAATCGGCCTACAAATCCGTCCTTCAAAGGATGCAGACCCTGAATTTGGACACAGCCTTTATACCATTTTCAAAACTGAAATAAAACTCGAATCTGAGAAAAAAAATATTAAAAGATGAATAAATGCCTGCAGCCAACCACAAGAACAGCTGAATACAGAGATCAACTGTATTAAAACAACATGCTAATATGAAGTGTTTGTCATCATTACATCATATGCTTAATGGTTAAATCACAGATCAATGGGTCAAGATTGATCCAAAACAATAAATATGCTCTCTACAAATGGGTACAGTTTCTTTGTAAAGCAGTAATTTTTAAGGCATGTGGTGCAAATATTCATACACAGTCTGACATATATGATTGCAAGTGTCATATACACATGATACAGACTTTTTCCTCTGCTCTTCTCGCTACCCGTTCTCACCCTGCTTGCTCTGTTTTTGTATTGCTTTTTTGGAGCCTTTCTTTGTACATCCTCCGAATCTACAAATTATGGATCTGGTTAACTGGTGTATCAATGCAATTGATCAAATTTTCTCAACAAAAAGACTGGGCACAGGAGAGCCCTCTTGTCCTGAGGGGACACCCCCGACAGGATGAGTTCACCCTGGATTTATTCATGATAACAGGATTTCTGGTCATTGGAGCTTGTGGATACCTGGTTTATCGACAAAGTTGTGACGGANGACTTCCTGGGAAACTCTGATCTTGTGAGTGAGTGTAGGAGCAGAGAGGGAGGGGGGAAGGAGGAGGGGAACCAGTCATTCTGTCCCCAGCACTTTGTTTTGGGACACTTTGGTTCTGATAAGCGGAGGGTCCCATCCTAGTCAGACATCCTTGAGCCTGTTCTTCTGAAGCGATGGTCACATTGTTGTTCTTGTTGATATAGTGTCACCAAGAAAAGAAATCACTCTCGTTTTATTGGGATTGCAAACATGACTGATTCCATTTACTGTCTCATCTCCAACAATAAGAACTCTTTGCATACATTTCGTTTTCCTGGTGGTCATTTTGTCCTTCGGAGCTTTGTGGGATGGATGTGTTGGTTTAGCCTCATTGTTGATGTTTGAAGGTGGGTTTTCACTCAGAGGCTCAGGCTGAAGTGCAGAAAATCTGTTTTTCAGTGGGATTCCCATGGCATCAGAATGTTTTGAGGCTTGGGCTGGTCGCATTGTCCTTGGGAGCGGAGTCGGTGGAGCCATTTTGGTTCCAGCTGCTTGTTTATTTTTCTTTGGCAGAGCAGGTGTTGAAGTTGTAGGTGGGTTTCAGCTCAGAGCCGGCCACTCTGTTTCGTCCAGGTGAGGGGTTCTCCCCGTTAGTCGTCTCATGGGATCCGCAGTGTGAGACTTTTGTTTCGGCTTGGCGCCCTGAGCGTTCCAGGGTGAGCTGCTTGGTGTGGGGCGTACGACCTCTCCGCTGGATTGAGGAAGAGTTGTTTCATTTCCACAGGTAGCGTTGATGTCAAAGTTCACCTCCAGCTGTTGAATCTTCGTTTCTAAAAACTGAAGCTGTTGTAAAATACTGTTAGTGTCCTTGCGGTCGAACGGGGGCATTTTGCCCTAGTTCAACTTGGAGGTGAAGAAAAGTAAGGTAAAAATAAAAGTGAGAAAATCTCCCGATCCTTAGGTTTGAAGTAATCTAGTTATGATGTTGATAATGTAAATATAACCATAAAAATTGTGACTTTAAAAATAATTCACAGGCAAAATTATCAGTAAGGACGGGAGAGAGCAGGATAAGCTGTTCCTCCTTCAGCTGCCAGAACTCAATGCTTATATCCCTTTGGAGTCTAAATCCTTCAGAAGTTCAGTGGCTAGAATTGTGAAGCCGAGACGATGTATGTGACGCAGCTAGCAGATTTCAGAAACCAGACTTTCATACTCTGTGTGAGAACAGTCATTTTTATGGCATCTTCATGGCAGGCAGCTGTTTACATGCTACATGAAAACAGGTCAGGGACGGTTTGATAATTTGGGCTGTTGGACTCTGCATCCAGTTTGATCTTACTAGGGACTCTCCGTTCTGTTCATTAGGTCCAGTGGTCACCTCACAATGAAACCATCCTGGCCTCCAGCGGTACCGACCGACGTCTCAACGTCTGGGATCTCAGGTAGAATCTTACAGTGTTCGGTGATGATTGCTGATCATGAACTTTCCTGCTCACATGTTCAGGGGTTGACGAGTGGAGCTGCTGTGCAGAGTGATAATGATGGATTTTGTTTTCAGTAAAATTGGGGAGGAGCAGTCTTCAGAGGACGCTGAGGACGGCCCACCAGAGCTTCTGGTAGGTGATGTTTAGCAGAAGCCTCAGTGGTGGACAGTATGACATGAAACCTGTCTGCTGATCGTCCAGATGGAACCTTTTAGTGGTTTGTTGGCAACCTGCTCATGTCTTCATCCAGTTTATCTTCTTTCTGCCACTTCAGTTCATTCATGGTGGCCACACGGCCAAGATATCAGACTTCTCCTGGAACCCCAATGAACCCTGGGTCATCTGCTCCGTGTCCGAAGACAACATCATGCAAGTCTGGCAGATGGTGAGAACGGTTCTTATCCAAAGTATCTCTAGAACAAATTAGAAACTAGATCCCAAGGTTTGATTACTTTAACCCTACACAGACACAGAGATGAAGGGACATTTTGTGCTTCCCTTGTCTTCCAGGCAGAGAATATCTACAATGATGAGGAGCCAGACAACACACCCGCATCAGAGCTGGAGGCTCAAGGATGATGAACACTCTCTGCCCAGACCAACTAATCTGCCACCCCCTGGACCTTGGCGGTCTCCTAATCCAATAATTTGTGAAATGTCAGAGCAGCCTGTGCCCTCTCTAGTTCACACTTGAATTTGGTGTCATTCCACTGGCCCCTAACAGGGGCCAGGGCTCTGAACAGAAGCACAGATTGGTAATGCTGTTCCCCTTCAAGTGTTTTCTCTTCAGTATTATGAAAAGCATTTTGTGGTAAAGGGCATTTGAAAATATTCATAGTCATTTTTTTCAGACCCACAAAGCTCACAGGAAAACATAATTAATACCACAATATTAAGATGAATGTTTGCAGCTCTTGTTGGTGGTTTTCTACCACCACTATGCAGATGTACATTGCCAACTGTGAGCTTGCTACTTTCTAAGGTACAAAACACTTGGCGGTTTGGGATTATTCATCATTGCATAATGTGTTACATTATCAGTGATGTTTCTGGCACCGAACTGCAATAAAGCTTTTGTAAATGTTGCTTTTCAAAAGCAGAAGTTTTGAGATTTGTGTGAAGTGGCTAGGGAAAATGAATCCAGACATTGGAAATCCTACAAAATGTTTATTGAAAAGCATGACAGTCTTAGAACATTTTACATTTAGAAGGTGGTAAAAACAAAAGCAGTCAGTTTGCTGACTCATGGCCCCGCCCACAGAGGTAGATTCTGACATTATCCGAGTAATTCTGAGGCAATGCCAAGGTCAAGTTGTCTGCAGCTCAGCCAGGGGTGGAAACCCTCACCGCCTGCTGATGAACATTTAGTTTCCTCTGATTTCATCTCAGCATGAAGAGTTGCTTAGAAAGGTAGGCAAAGGTCAAAGTGCACAGACTGCCATTTTACACATTCACTGCTATGCAACACTTACAATCTTAATTATGTCATCTGGACTACATCCATATCCGTCCCACTACTTTATTATGCCAAAATAGAAGTCGGGCAGATCTGGGGTCAGCCTGGAGCTGGAGGACTACAACATGTGAAGTAAGTGCTACAGTAAAACAGGACAGGGCACATTGCATGGCAATAGCTGCTTTCTCAGCTGCTGAGGCTTATGGAAAGGAACAATGATTACGATAAGATGTGCAAATAATGAGATGAAGTGACGAAACTACTTTTCAAGTGAAGAGAAACCAGAAGTGTCAGTAGTACAATCCTCCCCAATGACAGCAGTCAGGCTGGTACCTGCTGCTACTTCCTACATTCACTTAAGGTGTAGACTCACTGAAGAGGCCACACCCCCATCAGAGCCCTTAATGGTTCCTAACAGCAGATCCCATCTTCTCTTCCAAGATCAAATCTGACATGGTTGGATTTCAACGTTTCAAATTTAATTTTCACCAATGGCCTGTTAAGACCAGCCTCTATATACTCTAAAGAACCCTTCACATCATCTCACTTTGGTCTCAGATATTTCAACATTTATCTTGTAAAATGTGAAAATCTCCACCTGAATGACAGCAGTGCTGTTATTCAGTCTTCCTGGAAGTGCTTTAAAGGCCAAGCTTGATGAAGACAGAGATAGTCACAATGAATAATACTGGCTATCTAGTCGGGAGAAAAACTTAACATAGGATGACCCTGAGTTTCACTGGAGATGGTTCCTAAATGGAGCTGCCACAGACAGCAGGTGGCCAAGTTAAAATCAGGAAGACTAAAGCAGACAGTTAACAAGAGACATTCACACCTTCACTGGGAACTACAACTGACTGTTTGGAACCAAAAGAAACCCTAAACACTTGTTAGAACTCCATATGATGGATTTTAAAGGAAATTTCCTTGAAAAATACAAATGAGAATTTGACTTAAAAAATAGCTCAACTATTTGATGCTCTTCAAACATCTAGTGGCCCTTATCTGCTAGTCATATTTTCAGGAAGCAGAAGCTTTGAGGAAAATGTCGTGATTAGACAGACCCCCTTACTGCAGTCTGCTGGAATGATATGCTCCAGGCCCAAATCAGCCTGACTGGTGGAGGAAAGGGCTTTTGCTCACAGCTTACTGCACAGCGCCTTAGGAATGTGGCAATTCTTCATACAATAATTTTATTGAGCAAAGTGTAAAAACACAAAAAGATCAAAAAGATATAGTTTACAATTGTGAAAGGGTAAATCTTTAGTAATGGTAATGTTTCAGACTGCCCCATCGCAACTTCAATCCAGCAGCCTGGTCGGTGGTGTTGCTGCAGCAGTAGTGGGTTTATCAGCAGCATGCTGTGGGGGCTCCTCACACGCCTCCAGCTCTTCATTGTGCGCCAAATCTTCAGAATCCTCCTCGTCTTCCTCGTCCTCCATGGGCAAGGCCTCGTGCTGGTCGGGGCCAGGTGGCACCGGCCCCTTGTCCCTCTGCTCCTGAAGGAGGCTCAGCTGGTTGCTCAGGTCGTTCCTCTCCTTCTGCAGAGCTCTGCACAGGCGCTCCAGCAGCTCCAGCTTCCCCTGCAGAGCCTTGAAGTGCCCATCGCGCAGCGTTTTCTGCAACAGAGGAGTGTTCCAGACAACTGTGTAGAGTAGTAGTATCAATTGACTAAAAAAAAAAAAACAATCACCATAACCTAACTATAAATATGCACACAGTTTTTCTCGCAGAAATGATACCCTTGGTGAAACCCCTCCTCCTGCTACGCCTCAACCAATTCAAATACAAGCAATTATCTGGAGTTTTTGTAGCAGGTAATATAGTCTCCCATTACTCAATAGCAACTAAGAGAAACTTACTCCATTGCACGTAGCAAACTTGTTCAGGGGACAACTGACAGATAAGAGATTTTATTTTCTAGTTTATGGGTGCCCCACCTCTTTCTGATGCTGCCCTGGGAAATTGCAGATATTGCCCAGATCAAAAAACGCCACTGTATGCACGTTTTCAATAAATGTTTAAGAAAAGTTTTATTGTCTCCAACCAAACATGTTCAAAGATTCCTAGTTTTCCAGGTTTTTATATTCAGGAAAGTTTAAAGGAGTTCATTTTATTTTAAACGTAGAAATGCCCCTCTCCATTTCCTGTGGAGCTTGTGTGATGAGGCCACAGTCACTTGTCCTCATCCAGCCAAGCAACCAGCATAATTTGTGCATTTGAAATTTTGAGCTTGTACACGTAGATGTGCACACAGTCTAGCGTCTCTGATTTTTCTGTGACTTTCTTGCGTCGCAGCCTCACTTATTTTTCTTGCAGCCTAGCGACGCAAGAAAGCTATAATATAAATAGCCCTTCACAAGAGAGAGGCTTTTAGGTCAAAATAGGTAGTTTCAGTAATTTGTATCATGTAATATTAGCGTGTTAAAATGTTCAAATTGTTGTCATGCGTTAACGTTGTCAGTCCTAGTTGAAAAAGTTTGTGGGTAAGAGGCTCACCTCCTCGGCCATCTGCAGCAGCGCCTGGTTGTTGCTCTCCCACTTGGTCCTCCACTGCGTTGTCTCCTTTTCCAGCTTCTTGATCTTCTTCGTCATCTGGAATTAAATGCACACCAATCATGTGGCTGGTGTTATCTTACCGATCTACTTAGAACTTGTGTCTCACTGTACTATAAATATATATTCAGATTGAAATTAGTGTGAAACTGCTATGAATGGTACATTTTGATATTTTTGGCCAGAAGTTTCCTTGAAATGTCGCTTCTAGCTTAGAGAAAATGTTTGAGGTAGGTTCATATTGCTCTGAAGGGATTTAAACTCCTTCAATGACTAGACTGTTGTGAGACACCAACATCCCATAATAATCTCACCAAAGCTACAGGCTGATAACCAAGCTCCTCCTCCAAAATAAAACTTGGCAGCTTCCTCTAAACTCTCAGTCCCAAAGCTTCCTCAGTCTAAAATTGTTGCAACTCCTAATATAGGAAAATTGATCAAATTTCTCAAATTCCAACAAGATTATTCTCCCAATTTTCCCTCAGCAAGATAAAAGTTATTCACAAACACTTTAGCCCAGTGTTTATCAAACTTTTTCAGGGTGAGGACCGCTTAACTCTTAAACAGTCAGGGGGCACATAACCTGAAATCACGATAACACATCTTAACATATGATGCAACCTGAAATGCTAATATTAGTCTCTTAACCTACTTATTTATGTTTTCTTTGTTCATCATAATGAGAAGAGTGGTGCCGTTTGGTAAATGTCACAGGCCACAACAAAGCCATGAACAGGTCTTCTTGGGTATTTTGAGTTATTTACAGATTCTGAAAGTATGGAGTCTAAGCTTTCCAATGATGCCAAACACATGGAAATAATAAGTTTTTTACCACCAAGTGCTGTGTACAATAATAACATTTAGTGCCATTTGTGATTTAGAAGCACAATTAAAGAAAAATAGACTTGAGTTGCTTTAACAGAAACAAAAATCCTTTTCTGCACCATTAAATATAAAAATAACCAAACAATTTTTATCAATTGTATTTATTTAATATTTTTAATTAATAAAAACAAAGCATCATTCATTACCAAGCAAAGTCACAAAAAACAAAGAATAGTTCTGACTAACTGCAGCAATCCATACCGCTAACCATTCAAAGGAATCCAATCGCTGGTGAACAACGCATCAACTCTCAGACTGACTTAGCTTCTTCTGATAAATACTAGTCCTGGAGTTGTTTTCTTTCTGTCGGTCTCTAGAGCTTTTCATTTGAGTAACCCGGTTTAAGGCAGTTTTCCATCATTATTTTTAACACAATTCTTTGGTGAACTAGCTCTGAGCACACTGAGCTAACATTGCGGCAAAGAAACGGAGGCCACTGTTTGAGAAAGGCCACTAAAAGAAATGTTAGGAGTTAATAAATATCCATATCAAATGGATGATGTAGTAAAATGATCAGACCAGAATCATTGGTCATGGTGAGAAACCATGACCAATAACAATAACGAAGATGTAAATAAGGTTTGATCAAACATGTTCATCGGCATTAATACAATACTGTAAAGTTTCATCATGACACATTTTCATTCTAGATTTAATGATTGGCTCATTTCTATCAATTGATTTATGAAACAGCCAAAACTAGGCTGATTTCTTTCAGAAAGACTCAGGAAGTTGCTTAGCAAGGAAAAAACTTGCTAAGCTAGGTAGCCAGGGCGCTGAGGCAGTTCACCAGCAGCCCATCGTGTTTTTGTATTAGAAAATGTTATGTTCACAGAAAACATAAAACTTAGGGATGCTCCGATCAGGTTTTTTGCTGCCGATTCCGATCATCCATGAGGCTGATCTCTGCCAATCACAAATCTTTGCTGATCACCTTGAATGGCTGTTAATTTTTTGTTTTAGGTATAAATAATACTATTATCTGGCAAAATGGAATTTATTGCCAGATGGCAATAAATTCACCTAATTTAGACATAATAGACATATTTTAATCCATATCTAAAATCTTTTTCTTTTTTTTTAAGTTACATGCTACAGCTTTAAGCAGATGTTCGGTGTGAGAGTTCGCTGCCGAGTGGAGACTGAGCAGTGGTTCAGGAGCAAGAACAGAACTAGTGTCTTACACTGCCAGCTCAAAGACTTGAATTATTTTTCAGTTTTTTGTTTAGCTTTCTGACCGTGATGCTAATCTGGGTGAGTGTTGGTAGTTGTGCACTGCTTTACCTGCTATCGGGCCACTCCGGGTGTCCTTTATTTCCTGCAATATTTA
>NW_015115982.1:69318-74271 GCF_001443285.1 Poecilia latipinna
TTTTTTTTTTTAGTTACATGCTGCAGCTTTAAGCAGATGTTCGGTGTGAGAGTTCACTGTCTGGTGGAATATATTACTACTAGTAGCGGCGGTCCAAGAGCGAGAACAGAACCAGTGTCTTACACCGCTAGCTCGAAGACTTGACTTACTTTTCAGGTTATTTGTTTAGCTTTCCGATTGTGATACTAATCCGGGTGAGTGTTGGTAGTTGTGTGCTGCTTTACCTGCTGTCTGGCTGCTCTGGATGAGCTTTTTTTCCTGCAGTGAACCTCGAGATGGCCATACTCCCATCAAGTGCTTGTTTTTTAAATGCCATGTTAGCTTGGTTGTGTTGATGCATTTTGACCTGCTTCACCCCCCGAGGTAATTTTCCACCGCAACACTCAAACTTCCCCATTCACTCTCAAGAGCGTTATAATTCCACATGACAGGATTTGTTGCTGTGCACTTGTGCAATGTGAAGGAAAGAGGAGATAAGCTGCACATGCAGGCTGCAAAGCAAGATAAATGTAATCGGTTTTGGTGATCGGCAACACGAGTCAGTGATTGGTGAGCACCGATCATACACTTTTTCACGGAAATCAGCCGATTATGATTGGTGGCCGATCGATCATCACACCTCTAGTAAAAATATTACTGGATAATTATGTTACTAGAACATTTTGCTGACAGTACTTAAACCCGCAACTATGGCGTCATAAAAACAACAAATCATAAAAAACAATTAAAATATCAATTATTTGCACTTCTGTTAAATCCAAATAAAGTCAGTGACTCCATAAGGCCCCCCAGGGCTTCAGGGTCCCCATAAATGCTAACATTTTAATACAAATCACAGATGTATAAATGTAACATTTGTTTAATGAGAATATCAATGCTGTTAAATTTGATTTAATGGTTCCAGCATAAATAAATTAAAATATTTTAAATTAACATATACACTTAATATTTTAAGGAGCTGGCAAGTTTATTTTGTAAGAGTTCAAAGAACAATCTTCATAGTTAGATTGTTTCGTTACCACAGCTAAAATCTGATGCTGCTATGAGTTTAATCTTTTGAGCTCTATTTGTTCACAAATACTTCTAGGTAAATTAAAATTATAACTGATGACTTTTAAAGTTGGCCAATTAAACAAGGCCCTCTCTTCCAGATTTCCCAAAGTTCATGGTGAAATACTGTTGGTGGTGCTGATGTTATTAGCAGCAAGAGGGGCCCTTAAGTCAAATTCTGCTCAAGGCCTCATACAACCTTGGTCTGGCCCTGGATGATGAGCTAAATCCACTGCACTGTGAATCTCTGCTGCACACAGAGGGACAAACGAGGAGATTTAATTTATGTGACTTTAGTAACTCTTCCATTTCGTGTCTATTGAGTTTTTAATGAGCACCACAGAAACTGTTTTGGTTGCCCGAGTTTTATGGAATGACTTTTTCTGATCTTTGTGCACGCAACTCCTTCTCCTCCACACCTCCTCAATAAGATCAAAATGTATGTTGTCTTGGCGCTCAGAGTGGCTCTAAAAAGCTGAATGAATCATTCTGAAGCAGCGACTCCTAGCAGGAATCTCCAGGCAGACATGGGAGCTCTCTGGGAAGGCATCATGATCTTTCCAAGTCAAGCATCAAGTCTTCAGGACACAAGTCTAATTTGAGTCTGACTTACTTTTTGAACTCAAGTCTCTGGTTCCATCTGAGACTTGATGGAACTTCTCTGAATGGGTTTCAATTTTGCTGTGAACTCTTTAGAGAGGTCACAGCTGTGAGACAGAATGTTCTTCTCTAGTTAAATGATGTCAAAGTTGTAGACCTGAGGATGCTGTCTAACCTATAAGACACAAAGAGGTGAAGATCCAAAGCTCACCTTCTCCATTTCTTGTCTGAAGGTGGTGAAGACTTCATTACTTTTAGCCAAAGTGCTTTGAAACTCTTCAAACTTGTCCATGTACAGGGAGAGCTGAGAGGAGACAACATTATTCCAGAACCCATGTGTACAACACTACGTTTACCTTATTACAGCACATTGTGTTGCATTGTGTTATACAGTCAAAGGCAGATGAGATAAAAACCATGTAGAAGCATCCATCCTGATTGGACCAGCTCACCTGTTGTTTCAGCTGAGATTCTTGCTCTTTCATCAGCTCACATTTGCGCCTGGACTCTGTGGCGTCCTTCAGCAGCTGAAACGCCACAACAGACAGGTGTTTAACCCTGAACTAGGCTTCAACACTTAATTTTACCTCTGTAGTCTTGCTAACAGTTTGGGTACTTATGTTCCATTCTACACGGCTGATGCTGCTACAAAGTTCACAGAGTTCTTCAACCTCCCCAGTGTTCAGAACGAAGAGCTACCATGGAGAAAGAAGAAAGTAGCAGCAAAGAGCCATCTCATCCTGGTGTAGAGGGGTGACTACTAACCTAGAGTGGTCAAATATGCTGTATATATCAATAGTCCTGTACAGGCAGTCATGCTTGGATTGGACTATTGATATATACAGCATATTTATAACAACTGAAGGAAACGGTTACTTGACTGTCATATAAAACGGCACTATGTGCCTGGAAAATACATAATACTGCCCATTTGAGTGTGGGTTAGCAGCCTGAGGGGGACTAGAACTGAAACTCACTTGTGTCACACAGCTTTTTAGAGTGTACAGCCATCCCTCGCTATAACGCGGTTCACCTTTCGCGGTCTCGCTGCTTCACTGATTTTTTTTTTCACAGTACATTGTCTTCTGCGTCCTGATTGGCTAAACAGTCTCCGAACTCCTTCTCTACCTGTGTGCCAATAACGTTACGGTATTTAAATATAAGTAATACAGATTGGCCATTCAGGAGATGAAAGCTGAAAACCTTGAATGCCTGCTGGAAAAATCTGTGGCCAGAGGCAGCGCAAAACCGACCGGAGGCTCAATGAGATCCATCGCTCTGCCGTAGATACAGCTGTGAATCTCGCAAAGCAGCTTGGAGGAGACGCTTTAATGACATGACTCCAGATCACATTAAGGCCCGATTGATGCACACGCACATCCGCTGACCTGAAAACAAGTTTTGTTCTTTGGTTTCAATGTAGAGTATTTAAATGCTGTATAATTGTAAAAACTAAAGGTAACTACTTCACGGATTTCACTTATCGCGAGTTATTTTCGGAACGCAACCCCCGTGAAAAATGAGGGATCACTGTACTTAAAAAAAGAAAACTGTGTAAAACTCATCAGTATTAAACATCAGAACCACTATTCTAAAGGCCAAAGCACGCCGCTCGCATCCGACTCTTAAAGCTTTAATCCCTTTTTTTTTTTGACATGCCAACTCCGACTTGAGTCTGAGGTTGAACTGAGCCACACATTAACTGGTTAGAGCGCGATTTGCCAGTGGAAAAACACCTCTTCTATTGTGTAGCTCTGTTCACGTATTGACTCCAGATCCAACTTGGTCAGTTACAAGAATCACTAGCCGTCAGCCAGGCCCTGTTGACTTCAATGTGTTCTATTTACTGCTTATACCTTTCAACCCAATTTTCTGTGGATCGGATGCAAAAACGGATATGGTGCGTTTTGGCCACAATATTCTGATGAATAATCTGCCAAGGTGTTCTGATGAGCACACGCATATCAGACAGACAATTAAAAAAAAGAAATTATCTTACAAACTCTCTCTCCCGCTGCTGCTTCTCCTCCACTTCTTTCATCATCTCAGTGATTCTTTGCAGCTTGGCATCCATTAGCTGCTGCTGCAGCTCCTTGTGTTTGAACACCTTGTCTATGTGCTGCAGAAAGAAACAATGTCGGCATGCAAGACTAGCACAGGAACACAAACGTCTTCATTTTCATTAATTATATTCATGAATAAGAAAACCTCCCTAGCAGTGACAGGTTTCACTCCAATCGCAAGTAATGGAACAGGCTCCAGATCACAGCATTTTTGGATGGATTATAATCAGAGTAGCTGACAATATTTTCTGTCACACTACAGTTTATGATTTTACATTATTTGTCCTGTAAAAAGTCATCAATTTTCCCCTTAAGTCGTCAATCTTAGAACTCGTAATGTTCTAAGATTGTTGACTCGCTTGCAACCGGTCCAATCTAAAACCGGGCATATTCAACAAGTTGGATTGTCTTGGCTCGACTAACGCAGCGTGTGGAGTTTTCCCTGACTGGGAGCGAGAACGCAACCTGTTGAATCAGAAAGCATGGTGACATAAGCAAGGAGGGGAATCCCAAACAGCTGACATCAGAGATGGTGTGCGGAAACAGCATGAATGTTTATTCAGCATTTCATACAAGGAATATCAACAGAAATGATAAGGAGAGGAGTTTGAAAGAAACTGGTAGGGGGATGACTGTTTAGATGTGTGTATTTATCCATACTAAATGATATTTGGAGTTTGAAAATAAGTGTTTAGTGTGGAGACTTCACAACTTTGGCAGATTTCAGTTATTTGAAGGCAGATGTGGTCCCCCATGAATACCACAGGTAACCACCAGCCTTTTTACAAACTGCCAGGATGTGAGTATTTTAATAGTCATAAAATTCAAAAATACTTTATTGCTACCAAAGGAAAATTAAATGTTGTAACTTCTTAACTCAAATTCTGACACATTCACAGTATCTCACCTAAATCATTCATCTGTCAGTCAGGTGAAGCATCCACAACTGACTACAGCCTCAGGGTTTCCCCCAGTGTATTATAAGCCTGGCAGCCCGCCATGCTTTACTAGCCCCGCCGCCAGGCTAAGCTTGCTTGTTTATGTTTCTAGGGAAAGAAAAAATTAAAAAAATCGTTGTTTTTTTTTTGTTTTTGTTTCTTAAAGCCGGGCTGCAAGAATCTCTTTTGCTCTTGTGATTTCCCCAGCAGAGCAGATTTATCCTTAAGGATAGGTTTGTAATAGATAGGTTTATAGTTTATGCATTTAAACCCGACAGCGCGCGGACCAATAACACAGCTGG
>NW_015115982.1:78794-80168 GCF_001443285.1 Poecilia latipinna
TGTAACATATAATTACACAGTAATACTTTCACATTTCCTGTCAACTTAACATCTTTTAATACAAAAACACAGAGGACCGACTCGACGCCCCGGCCACCGGGCTTAGCACTTTTTCTGGGGGAAACCCTGAGCCTGGTTTCATTTAGTTAGTCTGTAATAACATACTTCATGCCAACACGTTTCATGAACACCAAATGTTAACTCAAAAGTGAAGCAGTGGGACTGCAGCAGATATTTGTGTTTTGTTTTTTTGTATCGCATCAGCTGACGCATACATGCATTTGTTAATCCATTAGCTTATTAAGCAGTATGCCATGAGATCACATGACCACATGCACTGTTGTTCCCTCCCTGGCTGGTAATAGTGTAAGACTAGGTACCAACAACACCAAGGGTAAGTGTTTGACTTTTAATTGATTTTTAGCCGTTTAATTGTATCTGCCCTTTGAAAGTCCATCTCTGCCTCACTGTGAGCAGTGTGTGTCTGTTTCACTTCGACATCGTGCTCAGGGTCTTAAATTCACTACGGGATTGCAGGTAATTTTCCAATCAAGTTTTTATAATGCGGGAAATTCACATTGACGTGATGATGTGCACTGGAAGAACACTTCTTCTCCTTAGTATGAACTTTCTTCACTGTCCAACAGCTGCCGGATTCTTTTTACTGTCAGCTAATAAAATCATGGAGTTAGAACATAAACTTACCAGCTGCAAAGGGCTTGGGGAGGCACTAACCATAAACAACAGCGCATCTGGCAAAGCTGATGCCAGTGATGTCAGAAACGACAGAAATCCTTATTTCCTCCAACAGATAGTGTCATTGGTGGCAACTTTACTGACTCAGTATATATCTGTGGCTTACATAGCAGAGATCAAACCTGCAGATGCATTTGGGGAAAACTGGTAGATGCTACTTAATATCAACTTCGCTCCATGGCTCAGATGTTACTCATTTACCAGTGGCGAACAGAAAAAGGGAGGCAGATTCAGCAAGAAATGGTAAATGACCTGTTTTATACAGCACTGGACTGGTCTGGGGACTCTTGAGCTACATTCAGTCATTCACCCATTCATGCACAGAATCACAGACACGTGAAAGTTAAACTGAAGATATACAGATGAAGTGTGATGAGAAGCCAAGATGTATGGAGGGCTGATCCTACCAAAATTTCCAATAACTCTAAAAATATATAAGTGACAAGATAATGTAATTAATGTGGCAAATACTGCAACCAAAAAAAAAAAAAAAAAACTTTCCAAACTTCTTCAATTACACAATGTGACAAAGTAATATTTGTAGAGATGTGCCGATCAGTTTTTTTCATGCTGATTCCGATCACCCATGAGGGCCGATCACCAATACCGATCACATAA
>NW_015115982.1:85115-93050 GCF_001443285.1 Poecilia latipinna
AAAAAAAAAAAAAAAAAAAAACGGCAGCACATATCGGAGATCTGTTAAACTGATATCAAAATAATTTCTGACTGGTCAATTTCTAGCTTGAACTGACCTGGTGGCAGGAGGAAGGTTAAGTGTGACTTGGCAGACTAAACGTTCATGTGAAGCAGAGTGGAAGCATAACTAAACCAGACGATGGGAAGCTGTTACAGTAGAAACCACTTTTAGAACCCGACTCACAACAACCCGAAGTTGCCCATGGTGCTGAGTGAAGCTGCAACATGACTGCTACATTTGGTTCTGACCTCCTCTCTGAGCTCGTACTGCTCTATGAGCTTCTTGAGCTTGTCGGCCAGCTCCATGTTCTCCTGCCTCAGCTTGGCATTGTGGGAGCTGTGCTGCTCCATCTGCACCTCAATGTCACCCAAAGTCATCTGGAAGTGCAGCATGGCCTCCTTCCGCTGCTCCTCATACTCTCTGGACCGCTGGCCGTTCTCCTCCTGTCAGTGAACACAGAGCCAATCTGCTTCAACATTATTACAGTAGCTCACAAAAGTAAGTGCACCCCTCACAGTTATGTAAATATTTAGTTTCATCTTCTCATGGGGCTAAACTGAAGATATGACACTGTAATAGAAACTGTAAACTGACTACTTGACATTGTATCAGAGTAGATTTGCTTCAGCAAGGCAGCGGTTGTCTTAGAGACACGTTTGTGGCCCAGGTTCTGAGGGGGGTTGGAGGGAGACCTGGTCTGCTTCAGAGCATGCTGGAAAAATTCTCTCTGACCAACCTATGAACTGCCTCTCCACTACCTGGGGGCATTGTGTTGCTTAGCATCACTGGAGATCAACGGTCAGATCTGTTAGAAATAAATTTAAAATAGAAAACATCTTAGCTGTATAAAGGGCTTTGTAAATTAAAACGAGCACAATAAAATGAAATGTATGCAAAGCTTTGCAGACTTTAAGGAGCCTAATGCTTGTGAAGAGAGCCATTACCTTCAGTGTCTTGTTGTGTCTCTGGAGTTCTCTGCAGAGACTCTCCAGCTTGCTGCGGGCCAGGATGGCTTTGCTGTGTTCTCCCTGCAGGTGGATCTTCTCCTTGACAATCTGAGACTGCTTCTTCTGCAGGGCTTTCAGCTGTTTCTGCATGCAACGGCTCTCCTCTAGCTGAACCAACCACAAAGTCACAGCACATGAAAATAAAAGGTAAATAAAAGCTGCACAATCTTGTAGGGATGCACCAATAAATCAGCCCCGATTTCCTTAATTTTAGAAAATCAGTGATTTGTCCATACCTAAATGTGAGGTTGATCATATCCACCAATCTTATTTACCTCAGAAAAGGTTTAAAAATCAACCTGTCCTCTTTTACTCTACCTTGAGAGAGGTTTGACAAATAGATCCAGCATGACCTGCCAATATGCATATGATGTCTGCACGTTTTCTTTTTGTTTTGTTTTGTTTTTTTTCAGGCAGACAAAAAAAAAAAAAGTATCGGCAGGTCAGGAGGATTCTTCAAGATCATCAATTAGCCAGAAAACTGCATCAGGTGTTCAGTCGCAGTGCTGGTCTATATGTGAACACGATCACAAATCAAGCTTTAGAAAACTAATGTTTTCACAAAGTCATTCAATGATTTTGTCCTTTTAAAAATAAAGTCGACATCACAACACAGAACATGTGGCTCAGAAGGTGTCCTGTTCTAAAGGAGAGAACACATCAACAGCATTCCTGAGACCTCCAACTGCTCAATAAAGCTCAGGGATCTGTTCATTTTCTGCACTTAACATAATTAAATGACAAATATTAAAGCAGATTAAACTACTTCCACCTTAATCCTGCAGCTGGCTGGCCCCACAAACTTATCATGCAGGGTTTACCGCAGTGTCGACCGGCCATGCTTTACAAGCCCCACCGCCAGGCTAAGCGTTGATGGTTTTTGTTTTTAGGAAAACAAAAAAAAATATTTAATTTTTTTTAAGCGGGGCTGCAAGTGTCTGTTGCTCTGAGCGTTTCACTGGCAGATCAGATTTATTCCGTAAAGATAGGTTTATAATTGATGATTTTAAATGGTAAAGCCGGGAGCGCAGATCAATCACACCGCTGGCGCCTCTGTGCGTTGACGCTGCTTGATTACTGAAGTTTACCTCAGCGCGGATTGTGCAGGCCTCCTTTCACTCACACTGGACAGGCTGACCTGTATGGATATTTACATCAACCCCCTGTGAGGAATTACGTTTCTTTGGACAACTCTATATCAAGGTAAGAGTTTAAACCCCACCGTGTTAGCACTGGTTGCGCAGCTCTATGTGAACCGCAGGAATTTCAGAGGTGCACGTTGAGGGAGTGGTGAGAATGATTTATCTCACCATTTTCACCAGAGCTGCACATACAGGGAAGATAGATCCGCACAAAACAGACTTATGTGCGGCGTTTACATCTCAATACACTGCCCAGTGAGTGGCTCTGTCTTCCCTGTAAAGTTTATGTTTGTGGTCCCGCTTGTGCATTAGTAGTTAACTAACCAGTGCTAACCTCATCATGCAGATTCAGCCCGGTGAGGAGCTTTCGCGTTCGCCTTGTAGTCACGCATCATGCTGGTTTTATATTATTTTAGTATTATTTTTCCAGTTACAAGATGCATCAAATCATATTAATGCAAATGCTTTATCCACTTAGTCAGCCAGAGTTAATACACGTGGCTGCGCAGAGATCTGTAAAACTTGTCCCATAAACTCGAGCAACCAAAACAGTTTGTGTGGCAATTATTAAAAATTCATCAGACATGAAATAGAAGTGTTACCAAAGCCACATTAGCAGCGTTAAATTAAGTCTGCTGCTTTGTTATGCATTTCTGAACGCAGTGCAGTGGATTTAACTCAGTGCAGTGGATTTTACTGGTCCAAGGCTCTATGAGGCCTGGAGCAGAATTTGACATAGGAGCTCCTCTTGCTGGTAAAAGCATCAGCACCTCCAACAGCTTCTTTGTTAGATTGAGTGAAAACTGGGAGAGGGGTAGTTTAATTAGCCAACCTATAAACAATTAGTTATAATTGCAGTTTACTCATTTGTATTTGTGAACAAACATAGCTTAAACTCAAAAATTAAACTCATAGCATCAGATTGAAACTATGTAACTATGAATATTGTTCTTTGAACTTTTACAAAGTAAACTTGTCAAGCTCCTTAAAATCTTACATTTAAATGTTAAACAATTTAAAATCTTTTAATTTATGTATGCTGAAATTGAATCAAGTTTAAAAGCATTGATAATCTCAATAAACAAGTGTTACATTTATGTATCTGTGGTCTGTTTTAAAATATTAGCATTTATGGGGCCCCTGAAGCCCTGGGAGGCCTTATAGAGCCGCTGACTTAACTTGGATTAGGGCTGTTGTAAATTAATATTTTAGTAATCGAGTAATTATCGATTATTCTTACGATTAATTGAGTAATCAGATTAAAAAAAAATTATAAAATAAAATATTGGTAAATCTGGCGTAACACCGGTATTACTATCAGATATCAATAAAAGTCCAATTTTTCATATTTGAGCATCTCCAACAGTTACTTGGTTGTAGTTTACAAAATTAACCTGTAACAATAATAGCTCACTTTCTAAGTTAACCAGAAGAAAAGTTATACAAAGATCTGAAATTATATTGAATTTAATAATAAAGAGGCAGGCTCAAATGTATTCATCTTCAGTCAATTTAATAGATGAACTCTCACCTTGTCCAGCCATTTATAGCTATTGTGTTTATGTTAGTGACGGGATTTGACACCTTCGTTTGTCACACACAGAAGCACATCTACCAGCTATGTACCGCCACAATGCGCCCCGTCACCCGTTTGTTGAGACCGGGATGGAATTAAATTTATTGTGCGGTTCGTCTGTAAAGCTACACTTACACTATAAGCATCAATTACTCAGCCACCCGCCGTCTCCCGTCTATCTGCTTACATAAACTTAACATCTTTAATACAAAAACACGGTGGACCGCCGGTGGATCACCTTGGCATCCCGACCTCCAGGCTTAGCAAGTTTTCTAGGGAAAACCCTGATCATGGCTCAACACGTCGGGCTGATCCTTCTAGACGTGTTCTGCAACCTTATAGGCACTTTTCCATCAGTTAATGTGCAGTTTGGTTTTACACTAGGTCGTGAGATTTTCAATTATATGTTCTGTTCCTCACTATTGTGGGCAGAATGTGGTTCTGATGGACTCCAATAAATTATAAAAAATTTATATCTGGCCTAAACAAAGATAAAGACTCAAATCAGCTGATTATTTTTGCGATACATATAAAAACAATTACATTCTGGAATTTTATTTTCTTGAATTTTCAATCATACTGTCAAAAAAGTGGCAAACAAATAGCCAGTTTAAAAAAAAACTCTACAGTGGTCTAGTGTCTTATGTAACCCTGTGTAAAAAGACAGAAGCCAACATTCCTACCAGATCTGCATATTTTTTGCACAGTGCTGCCAGTTTCTCTTCAGGCGTGGCAAGAGAATTCAGTGCCTGCATCAGCAGTACAACTTCCTTTCCTGCAGGGAAAATGACAAGACAGCCAAAGAAACACATTAAAAATAGTTTAATAAACAGATCACAACACTAAAAGCTCCAGTACAAGAACTCAACACATTACTTTTAGATTTATGCCATCTTGGCAAATTATTTCTCATACCAAGACAATTTTGCACAAATTAAAGAATGGACATTAGAATGAAACTAGTAAAAAGGAACAAAACTGTAACTAATGATATATTTAAGCTGTTTTGAAGCCAAAGATCAAACCGAAATAATTTTTAGTCAATTTTATATAAAACAGCTGCTTCAAACATCAGCAGACCTAAATGTAGCTTCCCAAACCATTACTAACTAGTGTTCAGAGTGCGCATGCACCAACATGTATGCAGGTTGGTGCATCTGTTGCGGTTACTCCTCTGGTCTTTTTACTTTTTCATGTTTTCTATTTATTTATTTACAACATGAATTGCTTTTTGCACTTTACTAGAAGCTCATCTTCAACATTGTTGACTAAGAGAGTCTAAATCTTTTTCTTTGCTGCAGAAATATGTTTTTTACTCTGCCAAGTAAAACAACTTGGCCACATTGTTTACACAAGGGATCAGCTAATTGCGCTGAAGCCGGAAGGCATGGTGTTCAGTTCTGGAGAAGGACACATCAGGGCTGCAAAAAAGGAAACAAACAGCTGAGGAGAGCAACAAGCAAGAAACAGCAGAGGCTAATGGAGAAGAGGAGCAACAAGCTGTTTCTCCCCTCCCGTTACCATGGGCAACATTAGATCGATGGCTAACAAGACGGATGAATTAACAGCACTGGCCAGGAGCCAGAGGGAGTACCGGGAATGAAGCTTATTGTGTTTTACAGAGACATGGCTGAACTCCGACATTCCTGATGCCAATATCTCCATCAAAGGCTATGAGACTGTTCAGGCTTACAGGGATTGCATCAAGAACATAAAGCAGTATTGAGGGGGGGTTGCTGTTCAACTAAACAACCGTTGGTGCAATCCTGCTCATATAACGTTCAAGGACCAAATCTGTTGCCTGGATGTTGAACTGTTGGCGGTTGGTTGATGTCCATTTTACTTGCCAATGTGAACATTCCCATGTTATTCAGGTGACTGTTTACATTCCTCCCTCTGCTAAATGCCACGAAGGCCATGATGTCTGAACATTCGACTGCATTCACTGTTATCGAGGGTGATTTTAATCATGTCACCATGGACAAAATCCTGCCCAACTTCACCCAGTATGTGAGCTGTCCCACCAGAAAGAAGAGGTCCAGAGTCCTTTCTGTTAACGTAATGCATCTTTTATGTTAACTGTATGCTAACGTAAAAGATGCATACAGTTCCTCTTCCCTCCGAGTGGAGGGAGTGGAGAGGTGCACCTCAGTTTTTGTTACATACATCTGGTAAAGAGACAGCCTGCAACCATGAGGACAGCCAGGAAGTGGTCAAAGGAGGTCAATGAGACACTACAGCAATGATGCTCAAAGTCGGTCCTCGAGGGCCGGCATCTTGCATGCTTTAGTTCTCCCCCTGGTTTAACGCACCCATCTTCAAATGATGGCTCATTAGAAGACTTAAGAAGAACACTGACATGCTGAAAAGGTTGTTACTACCACCAGGGACTACGAGGCTGGTCCACTAATGCACCAGCTAACCAAGAAATGCATACATACATTTAATCAGTGCTTTCACAGAGCCACGCACTGAGCAGCATGTTGAGACATAAACACACACGCCACACATAATGTTTTGTTCACACAGATATACTATTGTCACTGCATGCTTAACGCGCACCTATAATTGCGGTTCACATTGAGCTGTGTGAGCAGAGCAAATGTGGTGATTTTTTAAACTTGACTCATACCTTGATGTAGAGTTCTCAAAAGAAACATGAGTTCTCACAGGGGGCTGAGATAAATATCCATACAGGTGAGCCTGTGTACAGTTTAAGTGGAAGGACGTAAACTTTAGAGATTCAGCCGTGATAGCGCGTGAGGCAGCCAATGCACAGCGGCGCCAGCGGTGTGATTGGCTGAGCATTTCACTGCACTGCCAGTGAAATGCTCAGCGCAGCAAAGATGCTTGTAGTTAGCTAATGCTTAAAAAAAAACAAGCAATGCTTAGCCTGGCTGGAGAGCAAGTAAAGACTGGCGGCCCGTCAGGCTTATAACACACAAGGGGACTTGCTGTTAAATACTGTATTACTGATAGCATGTTTTTCTGTTGCTCTTCTGATTGAATACTTGATGCATTGTGCCTGCATTTTTTTGTATGTTTTTCTCTAAATTAAATGATTTTATGATTCCATTTATACCCTAAATCAAAATCAGTGATCAGGAAAAAATCTGATCGGAGCATCCTTACCGTTTACATACTAATAGGTTAAGTGAATGACATTTGGATTTTTCCACTGAGCAGCAGAATCTCTAATCCAAATGTTGCTGTTTTAGTGTTTAACAGTTTGATCCATGCACCTCCTGCAGTTTTGAGCATTGACTAATCTGGACTGGATTGATCTTTGACCCCCACCACCAAAAAATATACTGACTCCACCTACACATCACATATAAACAAAGGCAGGCCAAGTGTCCTGAGTGTAATCAAACATTCAACCTTTGCTCACATTTTGTTCTATCAAAATAAAATAAACAAACCATATTTTAACTTAAAAAAAAAAAAACCTCCATAACATTATGAAAACTCAGCATTGTTGAGAGGAAACTGATAAAGGAAATGGAGATGCGCAAGCAGCAGTTTTCCTACCAAAAGCCTTGTCGTCTCCAGCCTTGGAGTCTCCACCAGGATCAAGCTCTGCCTCCCCCAGGTCACTGGGACTGTCCTCTCTACCCGGGGTTTCCCCTCTCTCTTCCTCAGGCCCGCACAGACCTAAATTAAACCCTGCGACTTCCTCCTATAAACACACACACCATTATGACAACACATCAGTTCTAATATCCCATTAAACAACACTGAGCTGGAGATTTCATTAAAAACTCCAGAAAAGGTAAGGGCTTAAATCTTTAGTTGTATGTCAAAAGTTATGCTGCAGGAGTAAACTTTAACTTTGTTTCCCCAGCACAGTGATTCCCATAGTGAGGGACACAGTAGCCATGTCTAAATTCACGGTCTGCATCCTTCAAAGGACCCAGTCCACTTAGGACGTCTGACAGATGTTAGCAGAATAATCAGTCCCCTAAGATATTATGTTTTCAGGCTTGATGTTATTTTTTGTTAAGTTGTCACTTGAACACAGCAGTGGTTGATTAGCTAACTTCAACACTGATAGTGATCTGTCAGTGAGTTCATCTGTGGGTCGCCTTTGATTTTTGTTAACCAAACAGCACCTTAATAAAGTAATAATTACTGTGATTATTATGATTATTTTATTGATTCAATAATT
>NW_015115983.1:0-1285 GCF_001443285.1 Poecilia latipinna
AAGAAGCTTCTTCCCTGTATCTTTAATGATAATAGTCATTCTTCAGTATCGCTCAGTGTTGTGTTCAAGACCACCTAACCCGAGACCAAGACAAGACCAAGACCAGAGTGTATCGAGACCGAGACAAGACCAAGACTTTTGGGGTCCGAGACCGAGTCAAGACCAAGACCAGCGGCCCGTGCTACATGACACAATAAAATATAATCGAAATTGCTTCTCAAAATAATCTGAAAGATCCATATTACCATAAAACACCTAGATTTAGACTTAATACATTTTACCAATATTAAATATTCCATTTATGTGCTAAACAGCGAGGTCTCGTGCCATCCCTAAAAACATAACGCCCTGGGCATTTGCCCGTATTGCTCATATAAGAAACTACCACCACTGTCTGCACCATTAAACATAGCAATTGAGGCAACGCCCTGATGGTAAATAACGCTTAACCATGAACACTGACCAAGGAGCAACAAGCAAGAAGTAACCAAACAGAAGGCGCTCATCGTGACTGTTTTCACTCTCATTCCCAGTACATGAAGCCAGGTAGTCTGACACCATGGCAGACATTACAGCTGCCACTTTGAACAAAAACAATCAAAGAGTGCATGCTCTGCGTGCTCTTTCGTTCTTGTGTTTTAGTTATTTGTTAATTTAAATATCAATGTACATAATTAAATAAAATAATGATACAGTGTACACAGAGCATTACAAGAACAAAGAACGGGTGTTCTGTCAGGTCAGATCGTCACACTCTTAGCACGAACTCACGGTGTTCTGTCAGATCAGCATACGTTATCAGATAGTCGTACGCTTAGCTCAGATATGCATACGCTGTCATTACCATATGATTTTATTTAATCAACATAGAATCATGACGTAGATCATTATTAACAGTTATTAACAGTTGTATGGCATCCAGCTGCAGCCAGACCTGCTTTAAACACATTTTGAAACCACGACAACACATGTATATCTATCTAGTTATCATATTATGTCATATAATAAACAATTTAATCACTTATTTTCGTCATAACTTGTTGCGTATACTGACAACTCCACTGACGGTCGGACTTCTTAATGCGCATGCGCTGGCATGGTACTGACTGCATGTATGCTATTCTGACAGCGTATGGCTATGTGATAGAACACCGGCTATATCTGTCAGACACGTCATTACCATAAGATTTCATTTAATCAGCAACACAGAATCATGACGTAGATCGTCATACACTTTGTTATTAACAGTTGTATGGCATCCTGACTTAGCGGTTAAGTGAGTTTT
>NW_015115983.1:4808-10252 GCF_001443285.1 Poecilia latipinna
AAAAAGTTAGACGTAGTCCCCACCGTCTGTGAAAGCGAAGCGATGTTGAGTTAGCTGTGGCCATCAGATTTCTTACTATTTATGCAGTGCTATTATATTACTGACGATTAGACAAACATTTTCTGCCGAAGAGAGAAAACAACTGCGCATGTGCTGGAGCGCCGCGTGTGAGTGAAAGGTGGGGAGGGGTGAGAGGGGACACGTAGTTGGCTGGATTTTAATTGGTGCGTTTTGCATCCACTGAAAACAAAGATGTTAACAAATAAACTGGACAGTATGCTGCATGTTTAGTGGTATTTTCACAGTTGCGGTCTCGACTGGTCTTGAAAGAAAATGCCGAGTCCTCAGCGCCCGAGACCGAGACAAGACCGAGACCAAATGCGGTCGAGTCCGAGACGAGACCGAGACCATGAAACATGGTCTTAAGACCGGTCTCGAGACCAAGACCAACTTCGAGTACCACAACACTGATATCTAGCATTGTAGTTTTCAGTTAATCTTGGGTTTCTACTGTGTGGATCTCACTCTACTTCTGTCTTTCAGTAAATACAGCTTTATATGTTAATATTGTTATGATGTTCTATATGTTTATTGTCTTTTATCAGTGCTGTAGATTTCATTAGTGTTCCTTCAGTTTAAGCTGGAGAGAAACCTGATCCAACATTCCACAGTTTTTATACTACAGCAATGCAACATTGTTCTGTTGGACTGAAGATACAGTTGCACTTTGAAGTTCTGTATGGGTTTGATATGAATTTGCATCAACTTTTTAATAATTCTGAAGCATCTGAAATTAATTAAGGTCAATAAAGGTCACACATTGTGAAGTGAGTTCAAGTTTCTCTTAAAAATGAGCTAAGTGGATTTTGTTTTTACTGCACCAGGCTACTGCTGAATGAAGATCAGAAGAGAAAAGTACTGGGTTTTACGGTTGAGAAGATTGCCACAAACATGATTTCAGTTCAAAACATAGTTTGCATATGTATCAATTAAGAATCCTGGTAATTTCACACTGAAACTGTTTTTGCACACATTTGGTGTGGCTCCCAGTCCTTAAACCTGAAGTTAGTTAGTATTTATCAATAGTATTTATAATCATAAAATTAACTTATTTACTAATTCCTAAGAAAAGAAAAAAAAAAAAAAAAAATCCACTACCTTTTTAAAGGTGTTTTCTGCCTCACCAATTGTGAGATCCAAAAGATGTTCTCCCACTTTGAACCACAAGATGGCAGCAGTGCGATGGCACAGTGCTCAAAGTGTTTTTATCCCTTTGGAACTTTCCTCTAATTCGTGCTTCTGAAAAGGAAACTTTGGTAAAATAATTACAATAATTTCCCATACCTGTCAACATTTTAATAATATTAATTATTGCTAATAATTTGCTTGAATTAATACTAATTGATAAAAAAATATTTGTGGTACAGGAAATTATTGTATAAATATGCACCCTCTGTAAATTTTCTGAGCTCTTCAGTTCAGCTAACGCGTTCCGTTAGTAAAATTAATTTTACTTGTTTCCAGATGACACGTGTTAAGTTATTTTTGCATAAAGCCCATGTGTCTGGAAGGTCCAGTCTGTCGTGTCCTGATACAGACACAACATACAGCAGCTCAAAGAAAGCTGCCTGAAAGTGAGGCTGCTTCCTATTTGTTCTGTCAAACCCATCACTGAGAAATGGAAGGAGTATGGCACTGGTTGAAATCTGCCAAGAGCTGCCCATACTCCCAATTTGAGTGACCTGCAACAATTGTAGGAGTTACAGTTGTTGCAGCAGTCAGTCTGGGTTCTTCTCCAGTAGCAGCATTAAGGAAGAGCTCATACATAACCACAACAGGAATTTACCCAAATACATGCGTGTGACTACACAATATTTTCCATAAATATCAGACATTACAGGTCAGCAGAGAGGGACCATGTACTCAAAAAAGTATGGTGGTGGAAGCATGATGCTGTGTGGAAGCCTCACAGCAGCAGGTCTAGGAAAGACAGGATAGTGGGCAACATGATGGCAGAGAGATATTGCCCTGTCATGGAGGACAAAACTGGCTCTTGGAAAGCCAGAAATGTCAACATTGAAGAGATATAAGGATCTTAATGGTTATTTTATATATTTCTTATTCCATATTTTTTGTGGGGTTTATCCCTTTTAATATTATGGTGCCTTAACATCTGCCTGCCAATTTAACTAGAGAGGGAAATTAGCCACCTGGCTATGATCTCAGGTATTTACACATACATGTTCATTAAAACACAACAAAGCCATTTTTAAATATGAACTTGATAATCTAATTCAATCTAACAGACATCATTGTGTTGGAAACAGATTTATTTTCCAGCAAGATAAATGGTAAATGGCTTGGATAGCGCTTTATCAAATCCAGAGGACTCCAAAGTTCTTCACACTACATTCGGTGATTCTTTCATGCATATAGTCACACACTGATGGTGGCAAGCTACTAGATAGTACTGGATAGCCACAGTTGCCTTGGGGCATGGTTGCTATGCACTGACACCACCTGTTAGGCCCTCTGTGGGTGAAGTGTCTTACCCAAGGACACAACAACGAAGACAGGTCTCGAATTGGCAGCCATCATTTCAATTTAAGTGAAGATCCAAGGGTGTGCGTACATTTTATGCATATCCTAAATAACATTTGAATTAATCTGAAACATTTTCAATCTTTCTCCTCGGATATTTGATCTATTTCCTTCTACATATGAATAATGCTTCTGGAAACAGAGCAATAATTGGAAGCCAAAATTCTCTTCTACCCCACAACTTCAGCGATGTGATTTCCATTCTAAACTCTCCCTCCTCTAGTCTGGTTGAGAGGTCCAGTGAACACTAAACAACTTTCTGTCTTCGTCACTATGTATTGATCTTCATCTCCTTCCTTTCTCTGTCTTGTGGTAAATAATAGCACAGCCTATCTTAATCTTCTTTAATTATCTTTTTATACAACAACTACCCTGAGGCAGAGGATTGAACTCTTCCGGGCCGTCAGATATTAGCCATCGGTCCAGAAGCTGCAGATTAATGCCAGAACCAATTAGAGCCGGAAACTGAGGAGGGAGACATGCTTCCCTGTCCTGCAAGCTCACCCCAGGACTTCTGAGGATTAGGACAGACTTCTGCAGTGTTGATCATCTGTAGGAGAAAGGAAAGGGGGTGGAGGGTAACACTCATTAGAGGGCATGTTTGTTTCTTGACAACAGAATAGTGACTCTGAAACCATCAAGCACACCCCCACCCCACCTCTACAAACATGTCGCTGCCATTACTGAGAGTAGAATCAGTGAAGTTGATTGCATGCATTGCAAAAACATTGCAAAAACAATCAATTATGTTATCTCTCAACATAAAAAATAACATAATTATGTATGTTATATTTTTTTTCTCAGTCACCTTAGTGCATTTCTTCAATCATTTTCAACATTCATGTTTGCATTGTTAGAGCAGTTTTTATAAAAATCTATTTATTTCATGTAAAAATTAAAGACACCTGACCTAAAAGCTGAAAAAGAAAACATTTATTGTGCAGTTTTCACAATACCACAAGTAATGTATAATAAGATCATACAGGTTTCTATAATATATTAACAACTGGCTGCATAAAACAAAATCAGGTTTCAAGGATCATGAACATAAAATTGTTTTTAACAGCTAATAGTCACGTCATCCTGTACGTTAAAATATCTTAGCTGCATGTAAAAAGTAGTTCACTCCACAAAATGTTTTTGAAGTATTCCTCAGAAATAACTAATTGATGTAAATTATTTTACATAAACAAATAACAGAATTTTTTGCTGTTTATCTTTCTACTAACAATCATAACATATGAAAAGCATATGCTCAGTTTCACCACTGACTTGTACCATAAACTCTTGGGAAATGCAGTAAAATAATTAAATCTGCGTAGCACACAGATAATTTACAAAAACCAACTTTGGATGTCAAAGTGTCAAAGTGTCAGGCTATTGGAAGCAGAGAGTGCCCTAGTAAAAAAGAAATGTATACTTTAGTATATTTCAAACATACTTACATTTGTGAAAGTACATTTTAAGTATACTAAGTATTAAGTGTACTACCTATAAATATATATGAAGTATACTAAAAGTATGCTTGTACCAATTTCGAAATTATAACTTTAAACATACTTATATATAATAGTACCAAAATACACTTTTAAGAAATATATTAAATAAAAGTATACTTTAAATGAACAAAATATGTAATTGCTCAAGTGTAAATATACACTTGCTCAGGTGTACATTTAAAATATATGTCAAAGATATTTTGTGTATCTTTTAAAATATATGCTCAAAATAGATTTTTTTAAAATTCACTTAACTCTTAGTTTAAATAATTAATTTCAGTATGTTTTAAATTACATCTCAGTGTATACTTTAGGCTAATAAAGTATGCCTTTTTAGGTGCTTTAATAATCTTTTACTACTTTTGTTAAAATGGCAAAGAATAAAAAAATTATAATCCTGATGTCATGTTGTTTAACAAAGTGACTAATGCCTCAAAATACCAAACTTTGACGCTTTAGTGACAGAGGTTCTACAACAAAAACAATACTTGTCCTTAACAATAAATGTAGCAGGTATCTTCAGTTTTACAACTCTCCAAATATAATCAGTTGTTTTCAGCTTAACAAAAACACGGAAGCTGTCTTTACCCAATCCATTTTCAGATGTATGATGTAAGATCAACGGCAGTATCTCCAGTTCACACTCCAGACCAGATGGTGGCGGTATTGCACACTTTCATTAAAAAAAAAACGCCATAAAAAGAAGAAAAGCCTTAACGGTAGGATAACAGACGCTGTTCAAATTCGCCATTTTTACTCGCATAATATTGCCTTAAAAGTAGAGAGAGCCTTGATAATAGTTACTAATTTTGGTAAATTCAAGCTGGTGACGTTAGACGACAACACAACAGGACAACAACCGATGGAAATGAAATGTGGGTCACAAAAGGAGCCTGAAGGGATGAAGGCTGCTAACGTCTTGCTAGTTGGTGGTAAGTTTGCTTATTCATTATCTTTGTTCAATTATATACAGTGCAGTAAATCTATAAACAAACTTACGTTGGTTTCATAAATAATAATCTTAATTTTTACATTTTTGTTCATTGTAATCTCTAACAATATTAATTTCTATTTTAAATTATTAAACTTTTGTATTGTTTTTGTTTTTTGTCAATATTGTAGGCTAATATTGGTGACCAAGTTTTTCAATCAACATCCAGTCAGAGAATGGTAGGTTTATTTGTTGGCATTGAATTACATTACTAACACATGCACCAATGGGCGGCAATTAAACTTAAAAAATTTACTCTGTCACTCAAATAATTTATATTGTTGAAATACAAAATGTAATGTGTTCTTTTTTTGGTTCATTGCCAGATAGTCTAACATAATCAGTATTGATGA
>NW_015115983.1:15651-17429 GCF_001443285.1 Poecilia latipinna
GATGGATCTCATCGGATTTTGGACTCAATCTCTCTCTTAAGCTAGAACTCGTCGGCTGGAAAACATGAAAAAACTTATGTGTGTGTGAGGGGGTGTGCTAAACATGTATAGCCTAATATTATAAAGTATTAATCATTGTTTATTTATGTTTATATTTATATAAATATGTATTGATAAGACGAGAGCGGTCCATTAGGCGTCTGTCCTTTTATCATGTCTATGTGAGAAACGGCCCGGTCTGTGGAAGACGGGTCCTTCGAAGGCCACGAATATGGACGACCAGAAGAGAGAAGCTGTAGCCTTCGGCTAGCTCCATCTCGGCGTTATGTTGCTTAGCAACCGTGACAAAGTGAAGCACAGAGCAGCAAAGGAAAAAAACGAACTCGAAGTTTTTTTGTGTTTTTTTTACTCTTTATTTCTGTATTATTCTTCACCTTTTGTAATAAAGGCTGTTCCATAGTAAAAAATAAATATGTTTGTCTGATTCTAAAATGTTTAAACATGTATAGCAAGGAGGAATGTACGCAAATTATTCATTTTCAAATAGCCTACTCTCCATATCTCAGGAAGTAGGACGTTACAGTTAAATAAAACTATTATGTTTGAAGGCTTAACTTTAATCAGTGAAACACATTTGGTCAGGAATAAATTAAATACTTTAGTGAACCAAAAATATTTACAGCTATTACCAGACTTAATATCTGTGTTTCACCTCCACTCATAGTGGAAAACTAGCGGGAGTTTTTAAAACGATTTGCCGGGAGACATGGGTTCTCTCTCGGTGAACCGAACCTGGAGCGCCCGGCCAGCTGACAGCTGGCGAGGGGAGCTGGCTGTTAATGCAGCGGGAGCAGACAGGTCCGAAAACGTCGGAGCAATATTGTAATGAAGTGATTTATTGATGAACTGAGCAGATATTTCAGATCTATACATCTACATTCTCGCCTAAAAACTTTGTAAAAAATAATTTTGTGTAATTTTAAGTGTAACGCAGCACAAATAATTTTGCCGCCATTGCTGCTTTTCTGTACACCCGTTTTAAAGGATGCAGACCCTAAATTTGTACACAGCTGTTTTTGTTGGACTCCCTCTAGTGGTCTGGAGCACTTCCGTTTTCAGCGCTTTTTGTTTGCATCTTTTCTTTTGTTTGCTGCATTTCATTTGTTTGCGTCTCTTTTTTTGTTTGCATGTTTTCTCTGTTGCTGCGCATTTGCACCTGTCGGTCACCGTAGTTTTTTAGTCACACTTAAATTTTCATGTTCATTGTGTTCACTTCTGACTTGTCAACTGATAATTTATGTACAGTTCATAACGTTGTGAGTAAAATTGGACAATTTTAAAATGTCGGTAATAAAACAAAATATTTGAATTACCTTGAACATCTTGTGTAATTAATCTTTCCATGTAATTGTAGCCTAAAACAATGTAAGTACTGTAGTGTAGTTATGTGTGTAATATACAAAATAGGAAAGTAGGAATAAAGAAGACTTATGAGTAATTAAAATTGTACTTTTTTAGCAATAGCAGTAAATCAAAAATAAAAATTAAGCGTAAAATACATTACTAATATATATATTTAAAATATATTTAAAGTATATTTTTATATAATTCTATGACAGAATTAGTACACTCAAAATATACTAATCAAGCTCTTGAATACTACATAAAAAAGTATACTTAAAGTATACTAAAAATTGTAAATTAATACTATTTAAATACTATTAAAATATACTAAGTACAAAAAAAGTTGTTCCAAAATAGTACAGTTTAAGTACATA
>NW_015115983.1:20528-35326 GCF_001443285.1 Poecilia latipinna
AATAAAGAAGACTTTTATGAGTAATTAAAATTGTACTTTATTAGCAATAGCAGTAAATCAAAAATAAAAATTAAGTGTAATTTAAATACATTAATAATATATTAGCAGTATATTTAAAATATACTTAAAGTATATTAAAAGTATATTTTTAATATAATGCTATGACAGAACTAGTACACTCAAAATATACTAATCAAGCTCTTGAATACTATATAAAAAAGTATACTTAAAGTATACTAAGTACTACTTGAAGTTGTTCCAAAAAAGTACATTGAAGTATACTAAAAATTGTAAATTAATACTATTTAAATACTATTAAAATATACTAAGCACAAAAAAGTTGTTCCAATATAGTACAGTTTAAGTACATAAATCAAAGTATGCTAAAGTATGTTAAAATTTAATATACTAAAATATACTTTTTTTTTTTTTACTAGGGTGGACGGGCTCACCTTCATGATAAAATAAACTGTCTCAAAAGACATGACATCTAATGTGTAATCTATAGACCATACCCAACATTAAAAACTTTTCAGTTTATGCTGCTAAGTGTATGTTTAGTCCAGACAAAACATACATCTGATTTTGTATGATTTGTACTTCAAATACTGTTTGATATCAGTTTTGTCCACTTACTTCATTGCCATTAAACAAAAGAGCTGCACTGTAACAAGGTGACTAACACAAATAAACTTTGTTCAGCAGAATTTTTTTTTCAGAAAATGAATTAAATATTAAAGCAATTTTGGAATGGATAAAATCAGAAATATATGTTACTCACCAGATAAAACAACTTCCAAGGCAATGCTTAAATAAGAGGGTGGTTGTGAGTGAAGAGGATCTTTACAGACTGAGACATCCAAAACATATTACCGTAGAAAATGCATGAACTACTATAACTCAAGAAAAATACATTTCATGTAATTTTTACAGGTAGAAAATGTTGAAAACACTGAAATTTATTGGGAAAATCTTAGAATTTTTAAAATTCAGAGAAAAATACTGCAAGGCTGCAAGCAGTTAATTGCCCTAAAATTAACAGCATTAACTGGCCATGATTACAAATTTTGCTTATGTTTATATCCACAATGTAAAACCATGAACCAGACTTCAAACATTATTTGTACAGAGAATAGAATGCTGGTATGATATTTTTGTTTAATATAATTTTCTTTTTTTTTTCTAATAATTTTATTTACAATGCCCTTTATATATCCAATTGAAATCTTAAAGGGCACATTCACCCACTGATGATGACAAGCTACTGGATTGTAGGCACCGCTTACTGGGCCAGTCTGACAGAAGTGAGGATCGGCCCTTCTGACCACAGCAGGCGAGGAGGGAGAAGTGTCCGGCCTCACAGACAGAGTGAGCGGGCAGACATAATTTACTGTAAAGTTGATTTTCACAATAAAATGTCATAATCTACTGTGTTTTTCACTGATGTAGTCTAATTAAAATCTAATGTATATCTGTTGTTTTTATAGTAATTTCCCATAAACAGTTTACAGTTGTGAACGGTTAAAGTGATGGTTGCCAAAATATTATACTGTAATGCCTCAGACAGTAGGCCGTATTTACTACAGCAAAATTTACAACTAACAGTAATTTACCATAAAAAGTTTTTACAATAAATACCATAATGTATCATGCAGTTCTGCTGTGTATTTTTATGGTACATCTCCAATGTTTCATAGCAATATTCCGTGAACAGTTATTGTTCTGAACTGTTAAAGTGACCATAATATACTGTAATGTCTTGTACGCTATGACTGTATTTACTAGGGTAAAAATCTGCCAAAGACAGCTGCGGTATTTTACTGTAAATTGGAGACATTTTTTTACAGTGTGTATTAATCATAATTTTTTTATTATTGTTTACTTTGGAATTATTTTCTTTAGAATTCTCCATTTTGAAATGCGGACAAATTACTGCATTTTTAAGGTAAAATCCTGGCAACTACAGCTGCTGGTAATTTACTGTAAAGTTAATATTTTTACAAAAAAATGTCTGAATATAACTCAATTCTGCCGTGTTTTTTACTGATATAGATTAATTACGTTTACGGTATGTTTTTATAATTTCCATAAACAGTTTACAGCTCTGAACTGATAAAATGACGATTGCTGAAATATTAAACCGCAATGCCTCATATGGTGCGGCTGTATTTACTATAGTAAAATCCTGGCAACCCTACTGGTAATTTACTATTTAATGTGTTTACAATAAAATGCTGTAATACAGTTGTTCTTATATTTGTATCATACCGTTTTAGACCATTTATAGAAAATTATCCATATTCATAAATTATTTCAGATTTCTGAAACTATATCCAAAGATCCTTAGTCAAATTTCCTACAAATTATGAATAAAACTGTACAACAACTTTTCCAAACTGCTGCCAACAAAGCAAAGTCTGTAGTGTCTGAAGATGTTAATTTACTCCTTAGTAAATCCTTTTAATTTGTTCTCGTCATCCAGATGGATAATCCCCTGCAGCAACAGATTACATGGATTACCATTCAATCCCTCTAGGGAGGATTAACTTCTAATTCCACACATTTGTGTGCAGGACTTTACTTTTTGGATTTCTTTTTCTAGCATCTGACAGGCAGCAGACAGAAAAACCAAAGAATCACACAAGTGACACCAACCAAAGGTTTACAGTTATTACAGTTATATATATATATATATATATATATATATATATATATTGTGTGTGTGTGTGTGTGTGTGTGTGTGTGTGTGTGTGTGTGTGTGTGTGTGTGTGTGTGTGTGTGTGTGTGTGAACCAACAAAGTTAGCTTTTACACTAACATACAGCTCTGGAAAGAATGAAGAGATCACTGGACCTCATCGTTATTCCGCCAAATATTGATTTCTGAACACTTCCTGAGTTGAACTCAGAGACAGAGTTAAACTAACTGTTTGATTCTGCTTTAGAGTTAAGCAGTGTTTAGAAACAAATACGGTTTCTGTTTCTAAATGAATATGAACTTGTTTTCTGTGCATTTCTTGAGTTCTGAAAATACTGCATGTTTTTCGTTATGTTGACCATTTCTCATTTTCTGCAAATAAATACAAATGTGTGCTTGGAATTTCGGAGACATGTTGTGAATAGTTAATAAAATAAAAGAACAATGTTCATTTTACTCAAACATAGATCTATAAAAGGTAAAATCAGAGAAACTGATCATTTTAAGTGATCTCTTAATTTTTTCCAGAGCTGTATATGATTTGGTTGGTTTTTATCAGATTTTTTTATTCTTGTAAGCTTCTTGTAATATTAGAAGGCTATAATTCCTCTTCATATTACTCTAATTTAGCGCCATTACCGTTTTTTGCCTTCTGTTCAATCTGTTTTCTGTTAGTGGGGGTGTCAGACTGATCTGGAAGTCTGGGGGAGTCCAGCCGGCTGCGCTCTGTGGAGCGGGAGGCTGCATGGGAACCAAAACACTTGTTCGCTCATGCAGGTCGCCTCCTTCTCGACAACAGTACGTGAAAGAAGCTCCGCAGAGCGCGCTGTCACGGTGCGTTAAAAACCGGCACGGTTCGAATTATCATTGGATCTGAGGCGAAAGCGCAGGGGAGGAGGGCTGAGGTATGGCGAACAAAAACTTGCTTTTAGATGAAGGAGAAATACACAAAAGCTTTCTTTTAGAGTAACTGTTAGAATTATTTACAGAACGCCACCAATAAGAACAGAGGGAGGAAACAATTACTCAAATATATCAACCTGATCCAGCTGCTGGGTAACATCTGCAGAGAGCATAGAGCAAAATACGAGGCCACCCTGCGTGTCCGCTCATTTAAGCATTTTCCTGAGGCGGCTTGTCAACAGAACAAATCTCAGTTTCACTCAGTTGATGAAGGATGCTGTAGCAGTCAGGGTGGAGCGGAACCCTCCCGACAGACGTGCAGCCCAGCTACAATAGCTTCATCATGTGGATAGCCACGCAGAGCACATTTATTCTACGACATGTTGCATTGACTGGCTAAAGAGCGCAAATGGTCTTCTTCCCACGGCCACGGCCCGTGTTGCAGCTTCCCTTTCCTCGACCTATGGATACATGCAGGCTGCGCGCACACGCAGCTTGTCTCTGCAAACCTGCCATTCTGTTTGCAGGACAAAGTGAGTCCTTTCATTGATGGCCTTATTAGATGTGTGCTCACAGATCGGGGGCAGGTTTTTTTTTTTCGCTAGGCCTATACTGTGGCGTTCTTTGATTTGTCGCGTGAGGTATCAATAGAGCGCGCGCCATGGAGCCCTCCACTGAGCCATTATTTGTCAACCAGTTCCTTTGATCAAACCAGCTCTGTCTAGCACAAGTGGCGCATCGACCACTCCACTGGTGTGTGTATTTATAACACTTACCACTAAATAAATGGCGAGGCTGAGAGCTTCTTCTACAGCCGCAGGAGGCCTGTGTCTGCTTTGCTGTTAAACATCACGTCGACATTTTTATTAATATCTTCCAAAATAATATTTACTTTATTAGTTTTCCATTCGTGTTAAACCCAAATACATCATTAGTGGACTGTTTTTTTGTTTGTTTGTTTGTTTTGTTTTTGCAGGTTCTAATTTAAAGCAACACAAAAACTTAATTAGTAAAATTTAACAATTTAACATCCCAATTCTACCTTATTATTCTTATTATTATTATTATTATTATTATTGTTATTATTATTATTATTATTATTATTATTAAAAGAAAATTACGTTTATTGGTTTATTTAGAATGCAAAAACAAGGAATTTGACTTCGGCGTCACGGTCATAGCGCACATATGTTAAATATATACTTTAAAGGAAATTTAAAGTAAAATAGAATAAACAGAAAATAAACAACAACAATAATAATTGGGTTTATTTCAGTTGTAGACCCTATATACGGTGTTTTATGTGGCTTTATTCAAAGAGGAAATGCAGCTCTTATTAAAATGAAAACACAGTAAGAAGCTGAAAGGCCGTTAAAAATGTCTCATTAAAGGAGCTGAGACTGAGAGGCTTCTTCCTTGATCGAATGAAAGCCAGAAGACTCGAGCTGCCAGCGGCCTGCAGGAAGGAGCAGCTCATTAGTGGGATCAGTTCTGTCCGAGAGCTCCGCTGCTCTGCCACCGCTCAGTTCACTTGTCCTGAAAGTAGGAGACGGTGCTTGTGTGGGAGGTAGGGGGGAGATGAGGTAGAAGGGGCGTGGTTTCTGGGAATGATCTTGAGGTGCGCCTCACGGACCAAGCTGTGATTGGCTGGCCCTCTCAGCAAGCGGCACGCGACTAGGGATGTTGCTATAAAGAATCCTCGCGTGGCCGATCTTCAAGTAAAACTTTGAACAGTGATCGTCCAGCCCAGATCAACAGGTTGGTGGAGGAGGAAAAGACGCCTTTGTTCCCGCAGCAGCAGGAGCCCAACATGGACGCTGTTCTGGATCCCTTCTCTGCGCTCGACTCTCTCTCCTCCCCTCCTTATTTTGACGATGACGACTTCTTCACGGACCAGTCCTCCAGGGACGGCCACTTGGACACCGAGGATTTTCTAGATGAAGATGTGGACTTCCTCAGCTCTCACCTCCAGGACTATTACAGCAAAGACGGCTGCGGCAGAGCGGCGCCCCACGATGGGGACTATGACCTCGGCAGCCTGTCATTCTCTTCCTCCTCCTCCACGTTTTCGTGCACCCCCGACCTGTCCCCGCAGACTGGCCGCCACGTCGGGCCGCTGATGAAGCGCCGCAGGCGGCTGCGCTCAGAGATAGAGATGCAGCAACTGCGGCAGGCGGCGAACGTCCGGGAGCGCAGAAGGATGCAGTCCATCAACGACGCCTTCGAAGGGTTGCGCTCCCACATCCCCACCCTGCCCTACGAGAAGCGGCTCTCCAAGGTGGACACGCTGCGCCTAGCCATAGGCTACATCAACTTCCTAGCTGAGCTCGTGCAATCTGATTTGCCAATCAGAAACTCGAACAGTGAGACACACGCGCAGCCAAAGAAAGTCATCATCTGCCATAGAGGAACAAGTGAGTCTGCTTATATTTCTACACCGTCAGTTGGATGGTTTTCTGATTGAGGATCCAGATGATGTTTCCGCTCTCTCCCTCAGGGTCTCCTTCTCCCAGTGACCCGGACTACGGCCTGCCCCCGCTGGCCGGCCACTCTCTGTCCTGGTTCGATGAGAAGCAGCTCCGGGAGCAGAACATCATCCGTACCGCAAAGGTGTGGACCCCAGAGGACCCCCGGAAACAACACCATACGGCCCTGACGGACATTGAAAACGAGCCTCCTTTCGGCCTGGTGGCCTGATGAGAAGCTCCGGAACCTCCTGATGCGCCTTCAGGAACCATGAAGCCATTATGTAAATGTCGAACTAGCACTGAAGTCGCAACCCCCTCAGCGCACTGTACGGCTTCCCAACCGGAATCAGTGTTACATACCTTTATCATGTTGATAATTGTGCTATTTGTAATTTCCCAGCTGGCAATCGTGTATTTATTATATTTTTTCTTACAGATGATAATATATATTTTAAATTAAATGCAGTGAGAGGAAACATGTTTTGTTTTGGTGTAAGCCGATTTGAGCACTTATTAAACAATTTGTTTTTTTACTGTGAAATATCAAAACGTTCGTCTGCTGCATATTTTTCAATAAAAACTGTAAAAATGATCAGGACAAATTTTGGACTTGGAATGTGAATTTGTTTTTGTAATTTTTTTTTTTTTTGCCTATTTTCCCACAGACTTCTCTCCAGTTTTTCAACTTTTGTTTTATAACGCTCTTATTATTTTTAGAGGTCTTGAAAAAGTGTGAACGTTTTCAAATAAACAAAATGAAGTCAAACTGAACTTCCTTACGTCATTTTTGAAATGAGCAGCTCCTCCAGCCCACATGCATGGATGATGACTGTTGGATAAAACATTCATGCGCGGCTTGGTTTTATGGAGTTGAACTGTGGCTGAAGATGGAAAAGAGGATGCAGGCAGAAAAGTCAAATTAGTAAATATGTCTATGACAGAAGTATGCAAATGAAGGGCTAATGAGCAGCCGGCCCAAACCCCCAACAGCTGAAGGTGTTAAGAGAGCAGAGGCGCAGCAGCACGGTGGGGATCCGCTGAATGCGGCTCTGTGCTGCCAGGTGCTGCCGGGACATATTTTCCCGTGGTAGTGTCCTCCTGCCCACAGTCGGCCCCGCTGCATCGACACACTGCAGCATAAATGAAGCAAACGGCTCTGAGCGTCCAGCACAAGCACAACGACGCTTCGCTGCAGAACTGCAGAGCTGAGCAGCTGAAGGCGGAGAGGGAGCGCAGCCTTCAGTGGTTTCAGGTGCGTTTGGATTCGAAATTAGATGTAATTCCTGGAATTACCCGGGTTTTTTTTTTTTTTTTTTTTTACCCTTATTTGACGTCTCTCTGTGCCTCTTCACTTCTGTGTCCCATGTTTTCACCGCCGCGCCTTGCATGAGCTCGTAATCCCACTAGGGGCCATTACAGAGTCACATGTTAGTGAGTCATTTCAGATTGACCCTTTCTTGACGCTGTGAGCGGATTCAAACTATGGCTGCATTGTTGTTGTTCGCACCTTTCCTACTTTGGACTCACAGTTTCATGCTTATCAGAGCGCCTCCACATCCTTTGGTCCGGCTGCAGTCAAGTGGAAGGGAGAAGCTGAAACAGTCCCGGCTATCATGTCGCTCTGCCTGTTACGGGCTTGGCAAGTCTTCTAAGAACAGCAGCATTTTACTACGTGACAGGTTTTATTCCCCTCAGAGCCGCTCTGGCCCAGGCTTTATGCGCCGCGCCAAGTATGCAGAGAAAGGCCCGGAACAGAGCTGAAAGGAAGGCCGCTGATTCACCGCAAAGCAGACTGCGGCATTCAGCTCTAAGATCTGCAAAGACAACAACAACAACAACAACAACAATAATAATAATAATAATAATAATAATAATAATAATAATAATAATAATAATAATAATAATAATAATTTACAGTGAAAGCAGAGTTTTATTTTTGTTTTTTTTCTAACACAACGCAGTAGATTTAGCAGATTTTCCTCTTGTTCCGCCGTTTTTCTGTCCGGAAATGTCCCTGCTCGACTGACTCTTTTTTTTTCTTTTTTTAAATTGTTCCCTCTGTTTCAGATGAACTTGGCCTGGTTGAAGCGGCGCTGTGGGACTCCGCAGTTTACGCACCAGGAAACAACACGTGAACTTTGCTTCTCACTGCTTTTCAAAGGACAATGATTGTTATGTTCACTGCCCATCACTGGGGTGATGAAAGAAACTCCACGAAGCTCCTCTGCTTTCTTTACGCTTCCAGGAGAGCGAAGTTAAACTCCTCATCTGCACCAATTCTGTTAAATCCGCTTTACGGCCGCATGTTGGCGCACCGGGGGAGACGCTGAACAAGAGACACAAATCAGCTTGATTTGCAGATCATCTCGCGACGGTGGCAGAGTCTTTGGGTTTGGGAGGGGGCTTACCTCAATACTCTTCATCTACAGCCTGGCATTAAAACTGACCAAAATCACACCTGATCAGAGCTGTCCGCCACTCTCACTGCGCTTTGGGTGGCTCACCCGTCGCTGTCCGGCCTTAAAAGTATCTTTATGGGCTTCCCCCTCATCCTGCTGCAGGCCTGTATCTCTGGGAAAGCACCTGGTAGCAGAAACTTTGTCTCTTTTCATTTCCTTGCGTCCGGGTTCCCTGGACAGCAGCTGCCTAAAAGCAAGCAAAGAGTGGCCCTTGTAGTGTATTCGAGATGGATTTGGCACCGTGTTCCGCGTCTTTAAAGTTCCATTAGCCATTGTCCACGATACAATATGGCCGCTGTAAAGCATGACGTTTTGCAATAACAAAAAACACATTTTCATTTGTGGTACAGTGGAGTGAAAGCGCAGCGCTTTCGTGGCCCAGCCAAGCCAAACGTGTCCCTGCGTTTGCTTTGTGCCCCGCAGCCAATTAACAGCGAGTTCTTTGAGCTGCGCCGCGATAAGCCAGTTTAATTTATGTCTTCTATTTTTTTCAGGACAGAAAGGAGGTGGATTTGGCAATTTTCTTGTCATCACCTGGTGCTTTCTTCACAAGAGTGTAAACTATCCTGGGTGTCTCCAGAAACATATGGCTCTCAGCACCGTGCGCCATTGTATCCTGCGTTGATCACTCATTACCATCATGTAACAAATCCTTTATTAGCTCTGTTTTGTGTCATATTTTCATCCGGTAGATTAAGCAGATGCTGCGATTGTACAATCCGAGCTGTAGGGCTACTCAAGACTGAAAAGGAGACGGGCACTCGGTTATGGGAGAGGCGAAGAGAAAAGCAACAGGCACATCTTCAGAGGAATAAAACATTTAGGAGCCATAAACAGACTTCAACCTGCTCTGTTTCAGCCTTTGTGTTGTTTGGGAATAATTAATGTTAATAGGGACAGGTTTGTATCATTTGAATGCAGGACCACAGGTGCAGAGTGACAAGATGAATAAGCAGCACTGATTTTTGCCAAAGCTCGAGGGCTCTTGTCCAGGGTCTCCAAGTTGATAGAAAATATTGTAATCTCTTTGATTCGCAGCATTACTTTCACAGAGAACAAAGCGTGGAGATGAAAAGCTTATGTTGAAGTGAAACGGCCAGTGACGGTGGCCGCTTCACACTCTGAAAGGAAAAGGGAAGGGGGCGAGTCATTGGCAATGCGCGCTCCTGGTTTTGTGCGCAAGTGCTCCATCTAACTCAAATAAAGGAGCCTTTCCAACTTTTAAAGGACCACTTTTAGCCTTTAATAAAGACTGAACGGCTGTAGCCATTAAGCATATGGTGCTAAGGCGCTGGTCTTTTGTCCCTGCAGAACCCTTGAGATCCTAACTTTCGTTCTTTATGGGAAATTGAACTTGTTGAATAATCCAGCTTAATGCACCAAAGGCAACATGTGGCACCGGGGCGCACAGACAGGTCCTCCCTTCAGGGGAACATCAAGAGGCTAATAAAGGAACCGAGTAGTGTGCGTTTAGATGGTGGTTTAATTTGTGTTAGTCCTGACGAGATCAACTTTCTTGGCTGAGGAGAATGAAACATTTGGCAAACTAAACGTGGATGATCAGCGGCTGAAAGCACCGACCAGAACTGAAGCATAAAGCGACGAGGACTCGTTTGTCTTGTTATATAGATGCTTCAGCGTAATAAACTGTGGCTCCCCCCTCCCTTTGTGTCAGTCATGTTTTATCAAAGCAGTAATAATCGGGTCACACTTTCATTGAATGTCTCATAGTTCAGAAAACCGTTCTGAACTAAGGATGCCTCCTACAACAGCGTGGCGTCTGCATTTCCCGGTGGTTCTGACTTCTCCGTGTTCATGCGTAAAACCTTCAGGCCTCTTCCGATTTTTTTTTTTTTTTGTTTCAACAGTGCACGCGCGTTGCTCCCCAGGATCTCGCGTGTCTGAAAGAAATTTGCGGAATTCAGAAATAAGACCGCATGTAGCGGCGCGTCCAGATTCTTATAGAAGCTGGACGATTCTATAGGAAGCGCTATGCTTTGATAGCGGAGCAGTAGAGGCTCCGCTATCAAAGCATTCTGGGATTTATTTAGCGGACTTCTAGCTGTTTTCCGCTCTTTCATATTTCAGTAGAATGCTTCTTTCTCGGGTGCATTTTAGGCTGTTATCGTTGCGTTTCAGCAGTTCCAGCATGCAGATGTCCATGTGTGGTGTGGATGTGTGTGACGGAGCCAGTTGGCCGGCTCTGGCCTCTGAAAACCCTCCTGGTGGACTGAACACGCCGGGCTGACCTCTGCGCCGGAGGACGGGGATGCGCTTTTCAACGAATTAGGCAGAAAGACGTCTCGCTATGATCTTTGTTTCGCTGAAAGCCGGCTGGATATGGAAGGCATTATGCACAGCTTTTGGGTGCCCCATCATAAAATATTATAGTCTTTTCACATAAGAGGCTCATTTGAAAGCGGAATGAAGCAGACTGGACAGATTTCAGAAAGCCGTAAATTCAGAAAGGAAGCCATTTATCTGCAGGTGGGAACTTATATCTGACTGAGGATTTGAATGTTCTTAGAAAAAATCTTCCACATTTTGACAAATGATTGAATTTCTGTCTCTGACTCTATAAATCCCCGAATAACTCAACAAAAAAGTGATGAATTGCTAATATGCAAATTGTAGTCACGGCCGTTTGGACGTGTGCTTCCCCATCCATCTCCCACATTCTGCGATGCTGATTCCCGTCGCGCGCAAGCGGACTCTCAACCCGTTCAGACCGGGGGGGCTTTTGTTTGCCCCCTGCACCCCACAACCTCCACCCCCATCGCCTGCGCTGTCAGTTGCCAGGATTCAGAGGTGTAAAAGCATGCATCATTTTTCACCAGCTCTCCGTTCTGATATCGACAAAGGCCTGCGCTCTGGAGCAGCCTCTCCGCTTGTTCCCTGGCTTGAACTTCACTGATATCCAACTGCTCCCTTTTCCTCGCCTGAACGCAGCGCAGCGGGGATGGATTTGCAAGACAAATGCAGCTGTGTGTGAGAGAGAAAGTCAAGTGGCACAAAAAGACCATTTCAGTCAGGCGATGGGATGGAGAAAGTTAGTATTATGTGGGCGTCAAATCAATCAAAAACAAAAGACCACATGCAGAAGATCTGCTTCTGGATTTAGACTTGGGGTTGAAATAGAAGCATAACTCCACTGAAACTGGGCAGACTGGGAGAACTGGGATGGCAGAGAATCCTGCAATGTGTGAGCAGTAAGTAAACAAATAGACATAATCAAATTGCAGACAGCTGAACCTGACCAGCTGAATTATCTGTTTATTCATATAGCCTGCATCTGCTTGTGTCTCTATCTTGCATAGTAATATATAAATTAGAATATACTTGATGAGTCTCGTTCGTCAGATTAAAAGAATCTTTTGAAAATGACAACCGTTAAGCATTAATTAAACAAACTTTTCATTAAGCCCAAATTGTTATTTAATTTTTTTTAATTGGTTGATACTATATTTTAATCAATTAATTGTAAAGTGGAAAAGGACCAAAATTAACAGGCTTTCAAAATGAAGTCCTTGTGTAATTAATCTATGTTATGTGTTACACTTTGTAATAAAGTTTCAAAAATAAATGGGGTTTTATAATAATCTAATTTATTGAATGAGTCTATATTATATAAACTTAAATTAAACTCTGGCAATTCTGATTATATTAAGCATCAGTACTGAAATGTTTGTAAGACTAAATCAAGTCAGATTTTTGATATTCTCGTGTTCTCACTAAAACCAGCATCAGTTGTAAAATCTTTCCACTGGCTCTGTATAGCTCAGAGAATAGACGTTAAAATACTTTTGTTAGTTTATAAATCACTGAACAGCTTAGCACCACAATACATTAGATCTGTTGTATCAACCTTCCAGACCTCTTAGGTCTTCTGGTTCTGGTCCAGACACGGAGAAGCAGAATTCAGCTTCTATGCACCACAAATCTGGAACAAACTTCCAGAAAACTGCAAAACAGCTGGAACAATGAGTGCCTTTAAATCTAGACTAAAACCCCACCTGTTTAAAGTTGTTTTTGATTCATAGTAGCTGGAACACTAAACCACATACGTAATGTTGATGATTTTGATACTTGCACTTGACAAAATCTTATATTTAATGCTTGTTTCATATTTGGTGACTGTATAATGTTTCTATGATGTAAAGCACTTTGAAATGCCTTATTGCTGAAAATGTGCTATACAAATAAACTTGACTTGATAGAAACAGGACTTTCTAAATGACCGTCAGAGCATTTTGAACTCTGTCCTGATGACAGTGACTGCTGCTTACAGGAATAACTCACACTGACTCAGAAGTAGTCAGATTGTCAGGAAGCCCTCCACAACCTGTCAATGGAAATATTACTGCACAGTGAGCTTCTGGTTTTCTGCTGTGGAGTGAATGCCAGTGAAGGGAGCAAAGTGTAGGAAGCCCTCCTGACTGTTTTCAACACACTGTAAAAGATTCCCAAAGTTGTTTTTATGAAGAATTTGTTAAAACAGCTTGAAGGACACAAGTGAAATAAAATTCAACTTTATCTTTATGTGTTTTTACAGTGTTCATCTGCTGAAATCAAGATTGCTGCGGAGCTGCAAAGGCATTTTTACCAGAATATATTTTGCTGCAGTGAGCTTCCAGGTAGACTCCAGATGAGCTACAACCAAGATTCTAATATAAATATGAATTTATATTCATTTATATTGTTATTGTCACCCACTGATTGTATGTCTTCATTTCTTGTTGGTTGCAGCAAGAAATTGAAAAGTTGTTGATCTTAAATGCAGAAAAGCCCATATTTATGATTGAAAAACATTCCAAAAATTACAAATTATTGAACTGCACACCTTGTTCCAAGATGTTTTCCCTTATTACCTGTTGTCTTTGTCAGCTAATAGATTCCAGTGAATCTATTAAAGCAACATTATTCATTGTTGCTTTTAGAACATCAAATGACTAATAGATGAGCATGAACTTGTAGATTATTGGCTATGCTGAAACATTCGCAATATGGAGTTTCATTTTTTTTTTTCATTTTTTAGCTGAAGTAATTACTTAGCTTGTCTTGTAAAAGTGCTAATAGAGACAAGAGGAAAAGGGTTTTGTGGAGAAGAGAATCCACAAGTTAGTGCAGCTTTTTCAAAGACAACATATTGTGCCTAAAATCAGTGTCTTGTTTCATTAAGTTAGTGGTTGTAGCTGATGTAATTTGCTGTGGAAGAGGGCAGCTTGCCCTGCCAGTAGAGGAGTCATATCCAATCACAGAGCAGCTAATTGACAGTCTCATGTGGGGAGAACAGCTAATTGATTATAGGCCTGTCCTGTTCTGAAGCACCAGGGGACCAATGGCAGTGGACTCTGGGAAGGTTTGGATCTGCACACACTAATTATACAGACTTTGGGTATTTTTCTCTGTTTTCAGGAGTAAAGAGAGACAGTTTTTACTATCTTGTAGGGAAGATGTATTCTCTTCTGTACAACTTTTATATGCTAATAACGGTGCATGTGAATAAATTAGAATATTATAAAAAATATATATTTTTTTGAATTCCAAAGTCAAACTCATATTACACAGGTTCATTATATAGAGTGATATGTTTAAAGTGTTTATTTCTGTTGTTGCTGATCCTAGCTTACGCTTAATGAAAATCCAAAATTTTGTCAGAAAATTTAAATATTACAGCAGATCATTAAAATGTGTTTAATTTAAAGTGAGTGTCTTCTGAAAAGTGTGTTGATGTGCTGTGCAGTGCATGCAGCCAGTCTTTGGTCAGAACCCTTTTGCACGAGTTACTGCATCCATGCAGCGAGGCATGGAGGAGGTGAGCCTGCGGTTCGGCTGAGGAGTTCAGGTAACTCATGTTGCTTTGTTATCATCTTCAGCTCATCTGCATAGTTGAATCTACTGTCTGTTTTCATAACAGTCTATAGTTTCTCTATGCGGGCTTGTTTTCTGGCCTATCTAGCACAGTGCTCATTAAAGCAGGTATTGGTACTGTTAGCACTGTGGGCCGGTACCAAGTTCTGCTGGAAAATGAAATAATCGCTGTAAAGCTTGTTAGCAGAAGGAAGAATGAAGTGCTGACTTAATGAAGTCCAGTGAAGCAACACCAGCAGATGATGCAGCTCCTCATTTGAACAAACTTCACACTTCACCTTGGAGCTTGTGTCCCCCTCCAGTCTTTCTCTGGACCTTGATATGAAATGTGTTTTGACATTCATCTGAAAGAAGACTTTAGACCAGTGTTTTTCAACCACTGTTCCGCGGCACACTAGTGT
>NW_015115983.1:38965-39219 GCF_001443285.1 Poecilia latipinna
TTGGTGGTGTGCCTCGAGATTTTTTCAATTAAAACAGTTACCTTGGCTCAAAAAAGGTTGAAAAACACTGGTTTAGACCACTGTGGAACATGCTTAGCTGCATCTTTTATGGTCTCTGATTCAGGAGTGGCTTTAACTCAGGAAGTGCTACAGTTATAGTGTGTTGTATGAGTCAGCTGGCAACACACAACTGCAACGACTGTTATGGATTCCTGTTCGGGGATGGATAAGGATGCATCCTAGTGAGTTTGGTG
>NW_015115983.1:42056-49790 GCF_001443285.1 Poecilia latipinna
AGCTGCATCTTTTATGGTCTCTGATTCAGGAGTGGCTTTAACTCAGGAAGTGCTACAGTTATAGTGTGTTGTATGAGTCAGCTGGCAACACACAACTGTGTGTGTATACAACAGTGGCTCTTGGTGCTCTGAATTTAACTGCAGCCAATTTGTTGAATACATTTTGTTACATAATTCTCTAAAAGCTGCAGTTACCCTGTTGCTGCCACCCTTATTACATCCACTTCACTGTCTATTCTACTTAGGCCTCTAATAAGCATAGACGCTGTGAGCAGGCAGTTTGTTTCTCAAAGTTTCATTCACAGGAGGAAACCTAGAAGCTCTTATTCAGCAGAAAGTAACACCTAAATACCAGTGTCTTATTGTCTATTTAAAAAGAATTAAATTCTTTTTATTTCTGCAGTAATAAACAAATATTTCATAACATTCCCGTTCCCAACTTTCCCAAAATCCAAACTAAATAAAAATCGTCATTCAAAATAGGCATGAAGTAATGTATAATGAAGAAAAGAGGCAGGTTAAAAGAGCTAATGGCAGTAGTTAGATCTTTTAGTGGCTTTATTTGGAGAGGAACATTTAAGCTCTGAGTCGGTTTTAAAGGCTGTAGGATGAAAGTGCATCACATACAGTTAGTCACATTTAAAGATCAGCCAACGTTTATGTCTAGAGGTTATTCAGCTGGTCAGAGTAACTTCACTTTCATTGTGAATACACCATTGATGAGCTTGAAGCATGTTCACTTAGGGAAGTATTGCAGGTAACAAGTTCAAAAACTTTCATCAGTTAACTTTTAGACTTTATTTGTATGAAATGAGACACATTTTTTAGACACATTTTTTACATTAGTCTTGCATTTCACTGTTTCATTGTGGCTGAAAAATAGCCAGTGCTTCAATCCAACACAAAGTTATTTTTTGTTGTCTATCAAAGTGAATGTTGGGCTCAGCCCATGGGAGGAGCAACATGACATTTCCACTGCGGCTACTAAACAGGTCAGCCAAGGGAACCATGGAGTCCAAAGCAGTGGGAGGGAGACACTTTGAACCAAAACCGTGTAACTGAATCTAAACCAGTGGTTAAACCCATTCAGCAGTGTAGGAATGGGGAGAGTCCGAACAAAACAATGCGATTCATAGCCTAACACAGTCCCTGTAGAATGAACAAGGACGGGCTTTAATCAGGCAGAAAAACTCAGCCAGTCTGACAGTCAGTCAGTCAGTCAGTCAGTCAGACTACAGAGGCCATTTCTTTAATTTGAGAACCCCTAATATTCAAACACACATCTATTCCTCTCTAGTAAATTTAGATGGTGCTGGGCTGGACTATGATTTTATTTTATTTCTTAAAAAGTTTATGGCAAAAGAAAAATGTAAAAGCGTTTCAGTTGGTTGCAACAAAGACATGCGATAAAGTAAAAGGGGACGGAGAATGGGGACTGAGTCAGTCTGCCCTCAGCCTGACCTGCAGCTTTCATGCAGCTTGAACACATCAGAAATCCTATTGTGGGAGGTGATTAATTGAGAGTGATAACTTACCATGAACATAGATTGTTATAGGCTTTAATGTGGTAGGCCTGGCTTTTTAAACGCTGCTTTCATGTACTTTGTAGTGCAGCATATGGGCCCAGACGTATTCACTGACAAAAGGCAAATGGAAATTTATCACGCTTGTACATCCCGCTAACAACATGCTCACTCTCTTTTTATTCCAACCCAGACTTCCTTTTGGTTTTATACATTTGAAACAAATCTCAGATAAAATGCATTTTCTATTACAAAGTCAACAACTTATCTTAAACAAACTACAGTTGCAGCTACTGCTTTCCAAACTGATTGGTATAAATTAAGACAATATTTCCATCAGTTCATAAAACATGAGCTGATTGGATTATTAGAGAAGTACTAGAACATAAACATTTTCAATCAGAAAGCGTCATATGTTTGATGACTTGACTGTTATTTCTGAAGTTAAAGATGTTTCTATTAAAATGATTTTACTTCACTCATTTGGAACTTTCTTGAAGAAAAAAAAAACTCAATGATATAAAATATTTTAAAATTTACACTTCCGGAACAATACAAAAAAAAACCGTAAATACAAATAATGAGCTTACTTGTTAACCTGCATTTATACCTTACATGATGAAAACCTCTCAGTCTCTACTGTCTACAAATGTATGAAGATTTGAAGGAAAGAAATACTTATTTTGCAAGCTGCAGAGAAACACAAACTGACAAGAAGATAAACTAAAAAAATGGAAAACAGACTGAGGTGGATGGAACCGTGAACCAATGTCCTTTACAGACAGTTTCTTTTAACTCCCTGCATTTTGAGTACTGTCAAGAAGTGGTGAGCTTGTAGTGAGAACGAACGCTGATGACCCAAGTTGTGACGAAGAAGATGAATTTAATGATGAATGTAGCTGGGAGCACTGGGACGCTCGGACGGAGCACTGGGACACTCACTGGCAGCGGGCACAGGAAACTCTGGAGCTAGGAATCCACCCGCCGGGGCGGGCCATGCCACCAGCCGTGCCGCTTGTCAACCAGGCGCCAGTGTAATACTTTTCATTTCCAAATTTTTGCATTTAGTTTATTATCAAACTTAGCTGTGCTGTATTAGTGATTATATTCTGTTTAGTTTCCCCTATTGTCTCTTTTGATCAGCCAGTGTATAAGCCCTGTGTCATTTCTTTGTTAGGTCAGCTATGTTTGTTTGTGCAGCCAGTTGTTCACATTTATCCCTGTGTTCGATTGTATTTTTGACCTCTTTAACAAGCTCAGCATTTATTTTTGTAAATAGAATCTTTTGGGTTCAAGTAAAAACCCTATTATTCTTATCCTTCCTGTAACTCTTCTTGCTTTTCCACTTGGTGTAGCACAAGCACAGAATAAAAGGTAACACTTTATTTGAAGGGGGTTGAATAAGACTGACATAACACCTGTCATGAACATGAATAAGTCTTAATGAATATTTATGACTGTTGTCATAAAGCGTCATTCGGTAAATTATGACACTTTTAATACAAAGTTGACATTATTCAAAATGTCTGTTTTGACAACTTGACATTAACCAAGAAATCATTACTGTTCAAACTTTATCTTTAATAACATAAAGTTACCTCATTTTTAAAGTGCAATCAGTAATACTTTTATAACAAATTTATATCAGTAATGACTTCTTGGTTAATGTCAAGTTGTCATAAAGACATTTTGAATAATGTCAACTTTGTATTAAAAGTGTCATAATTTACCGAATGACGCTTTATGACAACAGTCATAAATATTCATGAAGGCTTATTCATGTTCATGCCATGTGTTTATGACAGTGTCATGTCAGTCTTATTCAACCCCCTTCAAATAAAGTGTTACCGAATAAAATACTAGATATTGATGCATAGGTGCTTCCATCATGCCGATTGCTGCAACTTTGTAAACATAATCAGTTACTGAACTATCAACACATGCATCGAAGAGCCAAAGCTCTACTTTTTTTGTTGTCACCTTTGTAACATTGATGACATTTATAATCTGCCCAGATTAGCAGGCTGGTTTCTACATATCTGAGAACTAAGTCTGTTTGAGCTTCTGTATTGGTGTATTGGGGGGAGGGTGTTAGATCTGTGTGTGAACTTAGCTTAATTAGTCAGGGAGACCAATCACCAACAACTCAATATCAAGCCTGCAGATTAATGCAGTTAACTCAGCTGTGTAGGTCAGTGGAAGTCTCAGCTTCCTCAGGAACTTCTGGGGTTTCCTCCAAGAGTTTACTCTGTGATATTTGCTTTCCATCCTAATCACACCCCCAATGAAAACACTAATACGGATTAATGGAGAGTAAACAAACCTTTTTAACCTATTTGCCTTTATGGACTTGTATTTTTAAGATAAATTTGTAATGTCAGTGTTGATTTATCAGAGTTAAACTAAGCACCTTAAAGTAATAAAGAAAAAGTCCAACTTCTATGGTCAATCAAAAGGTTTAGGTTTCACATTGAGAAAAAAGTCTTAATCTGTTTTACTTTCAGTTATACTTTGACATTCTAACGAGCTGTTGAATTGATTTTGAAATGTTAACCTGAAACATTCAGATGGAATTATTATATTTCCATGACATAATGAACATCTATGGGTTAGAATCATCAGCTATGCATAAGAAATGGACAAAAAGTTCTGTTATTTCATCAAAATAGCGAAAGATATCAGTGAGATGCTAAGAGTCACTCTGATGTGTTTGCATGAATTAAAATATTACATGTGTTCATCCTGAAGCTTAATGTGAAATAAAGAGACCCAGAAAAAGAGAATAGTTGATCCAGCTTCAATAATTTACTTCCATAATTAACACATATTTAAATTAACTGGACATTTAAGTCAAACTTATTTAAATCAAGTAGGTTTTGCAAATACAGAATTCATATCCTTTTCAATTTTATGGAAAGTCAACTAAAAGCTTTAAGTTCTTCCAGATCAAAAAACTAAATTATACAGAAGTACATTATCACTCACATTATATGTAAACATATATCTTCAAAGTGAATTATTTTACAGGTGTGTTTTTGAGTATTATTTTAGTTTTTCAAAAAGTAGCAATGTACTTTCATAATAATAATAATTAGACATTCAAGTTAGCTCAAAAAATGTCTTGGTGCACAAATGAATCTTTTTACAATTTATTGTGCATCTGCTATATATACCAACTAATGCTAACAAGGCTATGGGGAGCTGGAGAGTCTATTTCCAGCAGTGATTTACTGAGAGCTACACCCTGGACACGTGGGCAAGTTTTTTTTTTTTCTTTTGTTTTTGTTTATCATGTTAATATATTGCTAAAATATTTTGTAGACACTTTTAAACTTTGTCGAAATTTTGTTCCAGGTTTTAACAAATAATCCAAAGGAAAATCCACAAAAACACCAGAAGCTCAGAAGTTTGATGACATATCAAGCCTAAATAATAAAAAGTATCAGTATTGATATTGATATCTGTTATATCTGTCATTACCGGTAAACACCTGTCAATAGAGGTGGGCAGAGTACCTAAAAATTATACTTGAGTAAGAGTAGCCAACTACTTCACTACTTCAATATTACTTATTTTACTCAAGTAAAAGTAAAAAGTAGCTGTCCAAGAAATTACTCAAGTACAGGTAAAACAGTATTTAGTAAATGAGCAACTTAAGTACTAAGTAACAAAACATTAAATGTAAATTACTAAACTCTGATCTCTCTTTGCTGCTGTGGCAGAGAAATTCATGGGACAATAAAGGATATTTCTATTCTATTCTTTTTTATTCAATACTACTCTATGCTATTGGTGATACTGGCTCTGTATTTATTTGGTATGGAATTGATACAAAGTATGCAGTATTGTACACCTCTAGTACTTAGCACAGGTCCTTTTACACAAACAAAATCCCCACTCATATGTGTTGATGCTGTTGACAGTGGATGCTCCTGAGACATCATGGTAGCTGCACTTTAGCTGCTACTGTAGGATCTGTGGTCTGTGAATCTCCAGCAAAGTTAACATCCCGACGTCATACATAGATGCTAAAGATGCACTGAACTTTAGTTTGTTTTACTTGGACTGAAAATAAAAATAATTTCATATGAAAAAATTAGTTTTAAATTAACTGAATCCACAAAAGTAAGTTGTCATCACCAAACAAATGAATTGAGTGACATTCTTTCAGAGAGGCTGACTCCAGTCCTTCTACAGACAAGTGAAAGAACTATGCAAACCAGGACTTAGAAAGACTAATGAGCATTGGACATTTGCTTTCTCATCAGAAGATCACATGTGATGGAATGGCGACATTATCCACATCATGTTTAGTCTACACTCTGATTAAAGGGGCGTTGCTTTTGATCCCTTTTAATTCCATTGTGTGATTTCTACCATTCTCAAGCTTCATGTAGTGAACGGCAGTATTTGTACTTTTAGCGCTGGCCATAGCCTGGCTGACCTGGCCAGTGCGGTCCTTTCTCATGGCCCATGGTCCTGGCTGCTGAATGGCCCTGCTGGCCTTTCTTCAGGACATTTAGCCAACGCTTTGAATGGACTGTGGTGGCTGATTTAAAGCTTGTGGTCAGAGAACCAAGTAAAGGTCATGGCAGCAAAGGTTAACCCTGGAACATCTGATTTACTCTGCTTCAGTATGCTTGGAGTCATATATGGAGCTGTAATGATTCAGACAGCTCGCCTTGACAGGCAGTACACAGCCACACAGACTGCATGCAAAACCTTCAGAAAAACAATGAATTTTAGTGCAGTATAAAATATTATTTCGCAACACTCTTAAAACCCTGAAAAAAACATACTAATGCTAATGTTCATTTTTAAGGTATCTTAGAAATATATTGGAAGATTAAGATTTTGTGTTGAGCATAGTTGAGGGTTTGTTATCGAATGATTACGTTCATGAATAGTTTCCTGATAACACCTCTACTTTTTCCTCCTGGCTGGAGCAATGTCCTACCTAGATGAGCATGTGGTAGGGGAGGGGCTGTATCTGCTGCCTGAAGAAGTTCTGCTCTCATCAAGATGTGCATCTCCTCAGTCTGATCAGCCAGCGAGACAGTTTCCTCAATCTCATTTTGATCAACATTCTCTGTCTAGTTGCCTTCAGGAGAAAAGACTCCCAAGATTTTCCACTGGAGAATCATTCCTACCGAAACTCAGCAAGTTTTCTTTTATCTGCCGTTCTATTGATACTTGTCAGTCACAGCTTCCTTAGTATTGAGGTGAACCTTGGTATCATATACAGTATGACTGGGACATCCTTTAAGTTTCCTGATGCACAATTTCCTAGAGGAGCCTCCTGCATCACGGCTCTCCTCCTGATCCTGAAATGGTTCAGTTGGAGAGATATTGTTTCTGACTTCTGCCAGTTTTAGATTTAAAATTTGTCTTATCAAATTTGCATCTGGCATAATTTTCAAGTCATTTGCCTGGACCTGCACTGATTTTGAATTCACTGTTTAATTAGCATGGAATTTAGGTTGTATGTAAATTAAACTGAATCTGTCACTATTACTTAATTCAGGATTTGAAAATTTTTAAATTATTTCATAGGGGACAGTGAATGTCTGTCAAGTATCAACCCAATGACTTAATCATGTTTCTGTATTTAAGTGTCTTTGTCCTTTTTGTTGTGAACTGGTGGTCTATGAACAAATTTTATTTATTTGTGGTTATAGTGTTAGGATTTCACCCTGTAATCAGTAGATTGCTGGTTCAATTCCCACTACACCCACCTCTGTCACTGTGTCCTTGGGGAAAACATTCCATCCTTCTTGCCTGGTGTTGGTCAGAATGCCCAGTGGTGCAATATGGCTGCCTCACCTCTGTCAGTGTGTCTCAGGGCAGCTGTGGCTACAATAAAATAGCTTGCCATCATCAGTATGTGAATATTTGTGTAAATAGAAATGACTGATTTTATGTACAGTGTCTTTGAGATTCCTGAAAACTGCCCAAATCAAATAACTGAATGAAATGAGTTTCCTAATAAAAACACAGATCTCTTTATTCAAAATATTTATTGTTACAAGGACAAAAATATTTTGATTCAAGCCCCAAAACTGAATCTTTTCACTGTTACTCTAGTGATGCCCTAGTGAAAAAAAATACTTTAGTATATTTCAAACATACTTACATTTGTGTAAGTACATTTCAAGAATATTAAGTATTAAGTATACTACATATAAATATATATAAAGTATACCAACATCCT
>NW_015115984.1:0-8011 GCF_001443285.1 Poecilia latipinna
TATGCAGTCTAATTCTACACTTAGTGCTCTTTCTATGGTTTATTATTTATTTTAAATTATATTTAGAATTTTTAATTTCACTTTCTGAACCATTTGAAAAGGTTTGTTGCAGTTTTTTTTACATATTTGATCAATTGTTTTATATATTGTTTTTGTCAGTTTCATTTTATTTATTATTTACATTATTATTATTTGTTAAACTCCTAGCTGCACTAACTTAAATTAAAGTTGTGTTGTTTTTACATTTAATCAAGCTTGTGAAGAGAGATGTTTTAGTGGTGCAGATTATCCAATAAATGTGTAATTCGGTTCAAATGTGTTTTTTTTTTTTTTTTTTTTTTTAAAAAAACATCCTAAGTCAATTCAGCTGGTTTTCTGTATCGGCTCGGTCCCTGCCGATACTGGACCTCAGATATCGGTATTGGTATCGGCAGCGAAAAAAGTGGATCAGTGCATCCCTACGCAGAGTGTTATAGGGAACCATGTAAAACTGGGAACAGTTGGTAAAACTGCAACACATTTTGTCATGCTGTATTCTCCCCAGTGCTGCTGGTGTAACGGCATCAGAAAGCATCCGTACGCCGAGGTGTGAGCTGTAATGAGCAGCAGCTCCAGCGTTAATGAGGACTGAGGTAAATCTGGGGGAGATTTTAGACCCTCGACTACTCTGTCTCCTCATATAAGCAGCAGCCTGCTCCTGCTGTCAGCAGAGCTGTGATCTGAATACCTCTTCCTTCATAAAAGATTCAGGCCTTATTGACTCGCTGCTTTGGTTTCCCCGCAGAGCCCATCCTCTCAGCTCCCCTTTAAATTCTGCTCTCGTGGCTGGGGTTGCACACCTGCCTAGTGGAAGGTGCGAGGGGGGTAGTCTCAGGCATAGCGTGGGGTTTTTATAGCTCTATCTGATGCACATCTGATGCAACTAAATATCAAACACAGTGGAGGAAATATACATTTGAGCTGAGTGGGTCGTTAGAGGATGAAGCTGAAAATCGTCTCCATTCGATCAGCTTTGAGCTGGAGTTTTGCTCCCCTGGTCTAATCACTCCGCTGGAGGGTCACTAGAGGATTATTGGCATTATAAAATGCCACATCACATCTGTTATGCTAAATATTGATATATCATGTTCCTTTTATTTCCCGCATCTGCTACCTGCTCTTTACAGCACATCATTACTGACTGAGAGCGACATTAAAACCCTCACAGGCCGGGCTCTGCCTTCTCCGCGGACAATATTTCAAACCCGAGCTGCAAAAGGGCACAAAGTCTAATAAATTCCTCATTTTATATACTGCCCCCAGATTTCTAAGTCCTGTCCAATAAAGTTTTAAATGTCATAAAATTCATGTAATATAGGTTGTATAAAGTCGAGCCAGGAAAAAAAAACCCATATAGCTCTCGTATCTTTTTATCCAGTAAAGTTTGATCTCTTTAAATCAACAATAAAATGGTTTTTAAACAGCCAACAAGGGGGTGACTGGCTGACTTTATTGTTGTTGTGATATGTCCCAACAGGCTCGTTGCTCCTTACTGACAGATAATGAGAGAACAGTGGATACCCTTTTAGGAAGGCAACAGGCTCTAAGTGATACATGTTTCATTTCAGAGGTTTTCTTATAAAAGTTTCAAATAATGTGTGAAAAACTAGCAATGCTTTAACAGCAGAGGTGTTATGAATTTTCCGGGCATGTAGTGCCATTTTACAGCACAATGGAGTTACTGTATTAACCTTCAGTTGTCATGAAAAAACTGCATTTGTCAAAAAAAATTACTCCAAAGATATTTGGCTTTGCATCATCTGACGCCTTGAAATTGATGCAACTTTTTTTTACGTCACGTTACGTAGGGCCCTATAATTTTCAAAATCCTGTTTTATTTTTTTCTCCATGGTCCACTTTGTCTGTTTGTATTTTTCTGACTTTTTCCCACTTCACCAAACGTACTAATACAAAAAGTAGATAAATTATGGTGTTCAAAAAAAGAACAATTCAATAGCTGGAGGTTTGTTTCATAAATGAAACTAACAGCTGTAATTCAACAGAATATTGGTCTTACAATATGTTTATTTGTAGAGTAATCACATGTAAGCTGATTATCATCAGCCTGCACCTTTTTGTTCTATGCTACACTTATTACTACAATGTTATCTGACATTGCTTTGAATTTCTTTTATTTGAAGCTGCAATGTTGATTGACTAACATTGCAGTCAATGTTAGTCAATCATTGATATATAATATATATTAATCATTATATATTAGTATAATAATTAATATAATAATTAATAATATTATTATACTTTTATTAATAATATTATTAGTAGCAATAATATTATTAGTAGTAATAATAATATTATTAATAATATTAGTAGTAATATTAATATTATTGTGTGTGTGTGTGTGTGTGTGTGCGCGTGTGTATGTGTGTGCGTGTTGGAGTGTGTATGTATGCGTGTGTGTGTGTGTGTTTTAGATGGAATAGGTTATAAAAAATAAACTAACAAATAAAATATTGCATTAAAAGGTGTGTAAACTTCCGGCCAGGCCAGAGCTGCGGCAAACTGGTTGAACAGGCAAAAGCAGAACAGCATCTCTGAGGCACAGCATTTCACACTCGGATAGAGGCAGAGGACAGGCCTTTAATGACACACACACCCTCCCTTCCACCCCCTCCACCCCAGTCACCTAGAATGAACACGCTGCGCTGGAAATAGACCGGAAACTCTGCCTGTGTGCCGGCCAGAAACCTGGTGATACATGCGCTGCCGGCCTGCCAAACAAAACCCACCAACACACACAGAGGCTCTATGACGTCTCAATCACACAGAGCAGGTAACACATTGAAGGTTTCTCATATTATTGTTGTCTTGATTAGGGAAAGCAGGACTGTAAAGTGTTGTTTAGATGTGTAGGGAAACAGCAGACGAGTTAACAGATGGTTAGTGTTCATATTCTTTATGAAAGTGTGTGTATTGGGTTGAGTCATGTGGTTCACTGGAAAATAGAGGCTTCCAGAGTGTAAACAAGGAGCTGGTGTGTGTAAGTGGAAGCTCGTTGAGCAGCAGGCCTGTTCAGTCTCAGTGCTTCTGTCAGCGGCAGGTTGCTACGGTTTCTGACTGCTCTCTGCTCAACTTCTCACACAGGATTCACCGATAAATCGGCCAAGACTTACTTAATTTTAGGCGGAAAAATAAATGAACAAATTGATAACAGCAGAATCAGATGGTCAGGATTTTTAAAGATCTGTCACTGGTCAGAAAACTTCTACCATAAAGTGGATGACAAGTCTTCAGTCTGGTGCTTGGGGTCTCAACCAGTCATTTTATGAAAGATAATTTAGTTTAGAGAGACTTCATAAATCATTTCATTTGTTTTTTTTATTTATTTTGGATATTTAAAATGTCTTCTAGTTAAAGGTTCATTAGATTTTAAAATTTAATGATCTTTGACAACAACAATATTATCGTTTATCGCAATAACTTCTGGTACAATTTATCATCCAACAGCAGCTGCAGCTGAACTGCTGTGTGAAGATGTGAAAACAGTACAGGCATCAATCTTTAAAAAGATTCTGACTTTTGTGGATACTGATGTATTTTCTCTGAAATGTTGCTAAATTTAGTGACAAAGTTGCTAAGTGGGCAACAGGCGGGGGACTATCATTAGGTGCAAAGGTGACCTAGATGGGTCAGTCTGTCTCCTGGCAGAGCAGAAGGAGACACTGGCAGATTTTCTGACCTTTGTGGATAAAATCGGTTTCACATGTGAGTATCGGCCGAACATCCATCTCCCAGAATGAAGTAAATGCAGGCCAATTTGTTAGGTCACCCCCAGAAAACAGTCCATGTTCTCCCCATTTTAATGCAAATCAGTGCTTTTAAAGACTTCATTACTGTCAGATTAGCTACATTGATTGAACTAATATGTCAGCATCTTTTTGGACAGACTGGAAGTGAACTACATACTTCTCCGCAGCATTCAATGATCAGTCGTATTTGCACATAGTTAACCTTTGATTAAAAGATCAAACTTTTCTAAATTTTTCATTTAAAGTTAATGCTCCTGTAGCAAAAGCCCAGTCAGTTAATTCACACATCCACACCAGAGGTGGAGGTAATCCTGGAGAGCGCTGCCGTCACTGTGTCCTGCGGTTGCTTAAAAAGCTTCACTGTGTTTGAGTAAATAGCCAATATAATCTGCAAACTGCACCGTGTTATAAATGGATGGAATTCAGCAAAACAGAAATGGATTTCAGCCTAAATCTGACTGTACTGGATATGGATTTTGTTCAAATGAAACCGGATTAAACCGGATCGTCTTCAACTAGATAAATCCGAATGATGAGTTTTTCCTGGAATAATTTTTTAATTTCTGCTGAATGGTAATTTGAGCACCTTGTCTAAAATAAATAAATAAAAAAAACAATCTTTTGGTATTAAACACATATTTTTAATACCACATACATTATTTTTATTTTTTAGAAATGCAGATGAGTCCCCACCGACTCAGACATTTCTACACGTTTAACTGACATACACTTCACTTATGTTCTATTAATACTGAGTGCTTTCTTATTGATCGTCCGTCTTTGCTTGTTTGTACCTTGGATTCAGGCCAGTTCATACATTATAGCTCTCCATGCTGGTTCCCAGCATTTTATCCCACCTCCCAAAATGTCCCCCAGACCTCCCACCCTCCCACCTCCTCCTCCAGCACTGAACACCAGGCTTCCTCCAGTGTGTTATGACAAAGAGGGGTTAGCCTCAACTCTTCTAATGAGCTTCTGTGTTCCAGTATGTTGCATAAAGCCATTACCCTCCCAGCACATTACCTCATCCATTTCTTATATGTGGATGACTTCCGTCTCCCAAGAGCACAGCATTTCTGTGGTACACACACACGCGCACTTTGGTCATCTCACAGTCTAAAATGTTTCTGTTTCACACAGATGCTGATTTGACCCTGAGATATCAGGAAATCACAGAGAGAGAGAGAGGGGCAAAAACAGGAAGGGAAAAAACCCCACAACCTCCACTAGCAGGAGATCAATTGCTGAGAGACGAGACGAAGGAAGAAAAACAGAGAGAGCGATTGAGTGGCGCTATCTCAGTATGTGGCAACTATTGCAGTGTGGGATAAAGACGCAGGTGGTGGCGAGCTCCGGCTCGTTTGTGGAGGCAATCCAGGATGATGGCGTCTGCAGATTCCCCTCGCAATTTCTCTGTTGGTTCAGTGAAGTCAATTGTCAGGAAAACAAAACAAATAAATAACGATATAAATATCCTCTCGTTAGCAAATACAGTCGGTTTACTGTGTCGGGGTTCCAGCACGTTTCACCAACCCAAATTTAAGACTAATGACATTTAAGAGCAGCATCATAACAAAAAAAAGTACAGATTTCTTTAGATTAACTATAGATATTCTTGTTTCTGTTGAATTAATTAGTTTCTTTCTGTGAGTCATCGTAGCTGCACCTGTGGCTCTGTCTTCGTTTGGTTCCTTTGCTTTTTCTCAGCTGTATTTCCCTCCATTGCAACAAATAAGATTCTTCACTAGGTAAGAGTGGTGCTTGACCAACATGTTTAAAATCCACTAAACCTTCGACTTCAGAGTTTGTGTCGCAGCAAATGCCGTGGCTAGATCAATGCTAGCAGCAGCCGTGGCGACCGTTTTCAGAGGAGCTTCAGCCACGCCAGAGGATCAACACGCTGACATTTCTGGGGTCTGTTTGTGGCTCTTGGGAGCAGCTTTGTGCTTTTCACAAAACCCCCCTTAACCTCCACAGTGACAAGCTTTTTCACACTGACTGAATGTAGCATCATATGGGTTGGCAGCAGAAGCGAGCCAGCGGCAAAGACTGAACCCATGATAAATGCAAAAAGCTAGCTTGCTGCCTAGGCTACCTTACTCTATCTTATTTATTAGCAGAAAGTTACCGGTCAAACTGGACTCAAACTTTTGGCTGACAAAAAAGTCCCACTTATTTAAAGCCAACTTACATTTTATGAATTTGAGCTATTTTAAGGACTTAATTTCAGATAAATACATTTTTGACTTTTTAAAACTTTGAAGGTGCAGTAGGCAACTTTCATAAAGAATATGTTTTTCATGTACAAAACTGTCGCCATGTTGTGATAGTTTGTTATGAGACAGATAATCTGTGAAAAGATGGATCTCCTCCATGAGCTACTGTTGATATCTTTGACCAAAGACAACCAATCAGAATCAGGAGGAGGGGTTTAGTGCTGTCACTCAACCTCATTTACTCACTGCTAAATGCACTAATGGCGGCGAAACAACTCACTGATACAGAAAAACCATTTCTCTTCCATCATTGCTCTTTAAGTTAACTAGCCCTAGCATTCACAATAGGCTCTGCTGATGGAAAAAAGCAGGTAGTTTTTATTATTGCTTATCACAAGACAATTTATCGTTTAGCAAAATTTGTTATGGTGCCTAGACATGACTTGCTTTCAAACACCAGAGTCGTCATGAGATATTCAATATCAACTATTGAGTGTTGATTCCCCAACCACTGACACTGAAGCTCCTGAAGGACCACATTATCTGAGAGCGACAGATGTCGGACATGCAATCTTTCTCACAGATGTATTTTTCAGATTCTCTCACACCTCAGCTTGAAATCAGCTCAATGTCACAACTCTTCCCTCTTCTTTTTCTCTGCTGACAGAGCCTGTGACTCTGAATAAAGTAGCCGGTACAGGACAAGGCTTTACAGAGATATCAATATTTAATCAGAGTTAAAGGCAGTTGGAATTCACAGAGACAATAGATGGAGTTTATATAAAGTGCCGTTGCAATCAGCCCGGCTGTACGGGGTGTTGGGGTACTTGCACACAAAAAACATAAGCAATGAGCCAATCGGGGCGTAGGAAGCATCTAAATCTTCCTATATTACATGTGAAGAAGAGCCTGCATGAGACCCTGCCTTGTGTTAGAGTTGATTCATCTCATCTCCAGCACAGAGGACGCCGAGGCGTCTGTTGTTGATGTTATTGTTCGTCAGACTGAGTCAATAAGTAACGTTTCAATCCGGGGCCATTTGGACTTCGTTAGAGCTGCGATTGCAGACCCCGCACTGCATCAATCACAGCCGAGCGCTGCGAGCAAACGGGGTCCCGGCTTCTAATTGGATGCAGACCCGTTTCCTTTCCCGCGGTGACAGCGAGAGCGGCTCTGGAAAAAAAAAAAAAAAAACCTGCGGTGAATCATTCTGTTTGAAGCAAAACTGTCTGCGATACGAGATCCGCATGAATGTTTCAGAACCTCCTCCAAAGTCTCCATTAGGAACAGAGAACCTTCTAATAAACTGCGATTGAAAAGCCGCCGCCATCTTGAAAGGGACTTGAAGTGAAGCCCGTCTTTCTTCTCCTCCTCCGAGTTTAAGCAGCGGAGCGTCAGAACCCGGCTTTAATAATTGAGGCAGAGACTGCAGGGTACTCTGCTCAGGCCTCCTTGATGTGAGGAGTCCTTAAAAGATGCATGGATGCCTCCCCAGAGGGAGATGGAGAGGCTCTGAAGCCAAGGCGCTCTCTACATTTAAAGATTATGTGTGCATCCGCCGGAGCAAGATGACCAGAAAAATGCTCAGAGGACCATTATTCCTCCTCGCCGTGCTGCAGGGCATGGGCACCGGCCTGATAAGATGCTATCAATATCCATGCCTCTAAATCAATTATATCCACATGTATTTCAAATGCAAATCGTTTGGCAGACGTAGGACTCTGGGAGGGATTCTGCAGACTGCAATAATCACACGCAGGGTATAGAAAGCAAGGTAAACAAGCACTTAGACGCAGCAGAGAGCAATAAGGATTCCAGTAAACATAAATGTGTCAGCTGCTTACAGCAAACACATTTAGAGGGGCTTCTACTTAACTCTGACTGCAGCTCAGGCTGAGCCCATTCACATGGATCACCCCCCCCCGCCCCCCTCCGCCCCCAAACACACCCCACACACACCAACCCACCCCCACACCCAAACACCCCCCA
>NW_015115984.1:11069-49766 GCF_001443285.1 Poecilia latipinna
ACACAGATTACCCCCCCCCCCCCCCCCCCCCCCCCAACCCACACACACACACACACACACACACACACACACACACTACACATCATCAGGAGCCGGGGTCTAAATTATTGATCCGCTGGATTCATCAGCATAGCGGTCACGTCTGAGAGCGGGCGGAGGTGGGGATCTAACTGTGGATGTGTCCCCACGCTGCAGCCGCTGACATCATTAGGAGGAGCTCTCATTAAGGCGGTGGATGACAATGGGGAGCTGCCTGAGGGGGGCGCTGTGGGTGTTTAATGTCTTCCCTTGGGCTTCCAGATCGCTCCGATAAGATCAAGAGGTGAAACACACACACTACCGTGTCCGTGGACGCAATGACAAATGTTCCAAATTGTTCCAGAAATTATTGCGATAAACGATGATATTGTCGTTTTGAGACCATTGTTAACCAAAAGCATAAAGAATAGGGATCCACTTTTTTCACTTCCGATACCAATATTGATATCTCATGCTTAGTATCACCTCACAGCGATCCAATACAGAAAAACTGCTATACTAACTAAAACTTTTTTAAACACTAACCTCAACTTACTGAATTACAGATTTATCTGGTAACTCTGCCCCAGTGCAGCACATTTAAATACACCAACAACTTCACAATCTTTGACAAACGCATAAAAACAACACAACTTTCATTTGTCCAGTTAGCGCAATTATGCGTAGAAAAGATCGGCTGATTATGATGTTTGTTGTATTGTTTTGTTTATTTACAACAAAAACGAAATAATGACTCAACACTCTCCATTCATTTTCTACGGACCTCGCTTGCTAATCTTTTGCAGTCGTCCAGGCAAAGGACTGGCAAAATTCATACATGTGATTTCAAGCTTGTACACACGCAGGCTAGCCACACGCAGGCTAGCCACACATGGACTAGCAACGCAATACAAGAAAGTTAAAAAATTTTCAACTTTTGTCACTGTTGTTTCTATTGCGTCCTGTGTGCTGTGTTCACCTCCAATAGAGCCCGTTACTAAGGAAACGAGAAGGAGGGGTGTCGGTCGATGCACCAGAGTGAAGCTTTTTGTCATCCATCTTTGGTAGAAAGAGACAGAAATCATGACGAAACTAAAAACCATGGAACTGAAACTTATCGAGCTCATGTTCATCTTTCATGTGATTAATTGACTTATTTTTTTTATCACGACAGGCATCAGGTTGGAAAACACCTCAGATTAACAACAACTTGATAGGATTTGGGTCAGCAGTGTCAGTGTGTAACCTAGGTTTAATAAATTAGGGAACAACGAGTGATCAAATACGTGAGCACGAAGGAGCGATCTCTGCTCTGCTTGTTTTATTGCTGCTGCCAAGGGAACCCACCGGGCTCCGGTGCCCCCAGGTGGTTCCCCCGCCTCGCTCTCAGTGAATCACACAAAAATCTACATGTGTGCGTGTGTGTGTGTGCTGCACATTCAATGCAAAATGACTCTCAAGAGAAAAGTTGAAAGTATAGAAAAAAAACCTGAATAAACTGACAATGGCAGCATAATGAATATTTGATTTGTTCCTATTTATGGAAGACATTTTAGAAAAGAGCTGCCAGAAATAACAATACTATATATGAGCCAACACTTCACAGGAGAAACAAGATAAAAAAAGACATTGGATGTTACTGAGTCCAAGCTAGGTGGCTAAATGTGAGCAGGATGGAGATTTCTTCATTCATTTTTCAAGATCCGAGTGCATTAGGAGGGGAACGGAGTCTTGTCGCGTCTCCCTGAAGGAGGAGACGCTGAGCAGAGCGCACACAGGAAGCTGGAGGATGTGCATGCTACGCTTCCATTTGTGCCAAAATGGCTTTCACAGCCACCAGTGAAGTCCATGAATCTTTTCTGTCACGTCGTGCTCTCGGTGTCGGCTCGCCTCACGCTGCGACTCCGGAGCTTTCCTAAGTGGCTCGGCGCCTCGCCACTAGGCCACACCCCTCGTTAGTGGGGAGGGTTCATTATGCAAATTGTCCTGCTGGAGCCGTATCAACGAGGCGCACGCTCCGTTATCATTCCCCGCCGCCGGGGCTCTTCTTCTCCCCGATCGCTCATACGGAATCATGGCCTAATAGCATCCCATTAACATAATTGCCAGCACAACTAGTGTTCCGTGTCTCCGAGCCACTCTGCTGCTCTGCCAGCTGAAAACAGAGGAGAGGATGGGTGATGGGAGGGGAGGAGGGTGATGGGGAGAAGAAAGAAATTTAATTAAGCCAACACGTTGGCCACTCCCTCCAGAAGCGAATGTCTGCTTTGTGTGTGTGTGTGTTCTTCAAAAACTGGACTAAAGAACTCCACGAAGCAGAGAAACAGCTGAGCTGCTCGGTCCGTCCCGATGAGCCGCCTGCCGTTCTCAATAGCATCCTCATTATTTTTTTTATTGATCTTTAATTGAAATACATCACAGCACGGATTCCACAAATCTCCCCTAAAGTGGAGATGCGGCCTTTTCAGGCCTATTAACGCGTCTTTAATTAAGGCGCGCCTTCCTCCAGACTAACAAGCCATGTACTTCCAGTGCAGATCCCACAGGATTCATCTGAAGGATTCCTTTGTGATCTTGGGGGGATGATAGGTGTGCAGTTCCTCACTCCTCTAAGCGTTCTGCAGCAGCGGCTCTGGTTGCAAACAGGGAGCCATAAGTGCATTGCACTCCTCGATGCTGCCTTTAACCACCCGCCTTCCCTTCCCCCTACAGAAGCCACCCGCGCTGCTCTGATGAATTGATTGACAATCTTCCATCCAGCAGTGCCGTTACTGAAGCAGAGGGAGCCACACAGGAGGGCCAGTGTCTCTGACTATGTTCTGGTCACTTCTATTGGGAAAGCTAAGCTGCGCTATAGAACAGTGGCGGCCTCACTTATAGCTAAAGTACATGCCACATGTTTGGACTGTGTCATCAAACCCAAGCTGTTACGCACTACCTGAGAAACAATGTTCGTTTGAGATTAGCTCATATTGTTCAAATGGGGCCTAGATTTTAATGCATTAATTGTGATCAGTTAATTACGTAGGTTTTAACACATTAAAGTTTTAATGCAATTATATATATTTTTTTATACGTTACATTCAGAAGTTCCGCCCGGAACCTTTGTATTCACAAGTTTCTGGTACGGCCATAAATCTGCAAGTGACATCAGCAAACAGCAGAAGCTGCCTCTCTTGCCTCACTATGGGTTAAGAAATTTATCTGATCGAACACTGGAAAAAACTATTGTTGTGTTCAAGTTGTGCTAAAAGGAGTTAGCCTATCAGGAAAGCTATACAAGGCTAAAATAGCATCTGAATGCTAACCTTGTGGCAGCCTCATTTCTGAAGGAGTCCCATGAATGATCAGGAGTTCATGAAACTCAGGAAGATGAATGGGTAGAATAGAGATTTGCACCAATCTGATGGTTGAATAACCTGAATAACAGATTAAAAACAATATAAATTTGCTGCTGAGCTCACATTAATAATTTAGCAGCAAACAGGGTTTTTGAATTGAATATGTTGCTTATTTAGTGAATACAAGGCGATTAACTCAATAAAATGCATTTTTTGGAGTTCTACAACTAGATTTTACCTTTCATCTGATTCTCATAAATCGGAAAACAACATGAATCAAAGCACATGTGGTTGGTGGATGCATCAATAGGCTGAAAATAGACCAATTTTTGAAGTTTGATACATTTAATGAAGGATTTAACCTGCTGATTGTTGATAAGAGCCAATCAAGGGACAAACTGACTGATTCCTGTTGCATCTCCAGCCTCCTGATTGGTGCATCTCTGATTTACAGTGTGTGAGGTGAAAAGGCTCATCAGAATGCCAGATGAAAGCAGGGTGAACGTAGGGAGAGCTTTTTCCCCCTCCGTAGTTCCACGGCTCCGTAACACGTCGGGGCTCGTTACACTGCTCACCATGACAGCTAAATAAAGTGCAATTAGCAGCCAACCAGGCATGCTCACAGCTGACTTCATCCCCCAAATTATCCTGGAGAGCCAAAAATGCCAGCAGCAACAACTTATGAACGGCAAGCAATCCCATCGATCTCGACACACACACACACACAAAAAAAAGAAAAACAAAGGTGAAAGGGAGCGTGTCCACCGGCTTGTCTCTTAATTGGATGATTAAAAGTTGGTTTGCCCTCAGTGATCAGGAAATCAGCGCCTCAGCGGTTGGTGGGAAGAGCTTAAAACAAACAGGCGCTCGCCCAGACCGGTTCCTGGCACTTTTCTCAGCCGGTTTTAATTTGACACCTTGAGCTGGGGGTAACTGGGAGGGGAGCGCGGGAGCCGCAGAGGAATTCATTAGACGCGGCGCTGCAGGGTCCTGGCTCGGAGCGTTAATGACATTGGAGGATAGGGAAACGAGACAGCCCAGACGCAAAATGAAATAAACATGAGGAGCGTCAGCATTGACAGTGGTGGGGAGAGGGACACACTCGCTCAGGCCAGAGACCTTCAGCTCCATTCCACCCAACCTCCCCCCCCACTGACAGACAAAAAGATCAGAACAGAAACAATATCGCAATCGCCCTCGGATTCCCGCTGACAGACGCAACGTGGTGGCGCGCCGGGGCGTTGATCTCCGTATCATTAAAAATATCCATCACTTGGAGCTCCTGCAGCATTCGGATCGGCGGCTGCAATTAAATTATTAATGTCACAGCAGCCAGCAACCTCTTGACCCCCCCTCAAACCCCACTCCTCTCCCAGCCACCATACAAACTGCACACTTAATGCGGCTGCTGAAAGACATTAAAAATACAGCAATCTCTGTCTGCCTTCACCCCGCATCAATTTAGATGACTGCAAAAACAACACAGAGGGAGAAAACTGAAGCAGTACAAGATCACAGCCATGACACGTGCCTTCCAGGGCCTGAGCTGAATTAAAATCTACCTGCTATGAATGAATATTCCACAGAAAGAAAAACAACTTCTAGTAGATTCTTCCTCTTCTTTACCTGTCTGCTCTTAGAAAAACATCCAGAAAGTCAGTTTTGACAGATTGTGTTCTGTGTGCAGCCGTGTGTGTGAGCTCTGCTCGTACAGACCAGAGGAACGGTCCCAAACATGAACGCCTGCTTTGTTGCTCCTGCTGGAAACTTGCTGTTGCGCCTTTCTACCTTGGAGAGAACTATTCAGCACTCCAGTGGCACAAATGGATCCAGCAGTTATCTGGTGTAACATGTTCTGATCTGGTGGCTCTAGTTCTCTGAAAATAACAATTTATTTCCAAAGGATAGTAGTGGAATGCAGGAGTAAGAAATCTTAATTGCATTTTTAATCTGTTTTTAAAAAGTGCATGCCAAAAGCATGCACTTTTGATGCATTAAAAGACCAAAAGTGGATGTAGCTCTTAGCTTTGATCTATTTAAATAACAACTAAATATTTGCCGAGCATTAAACCGTCTGTCTGAAAGCCCTGGGAGTCTAAATAAAACCTTCTAATTGCTACAAATTGCCACAAAGATATTGATTCACATTTTCCAGACACTTTCAGTTCTTTACCATTATATAAAGTCCTTTCGACTTTCCATGGATTTTAGCATATCAGTCAAATGAAATACACATCAGGGCGGTTAAAGTCCATCCAGCTAGCCAAATATACTACAGATATGGCAAAGCGAGAATGAACGACACTTGAAATATAAAATCCAACCCAATGTTGTGTCCAATCAGCCCTCAACCAATGCAGTTTTGTAGAAATTGACCATATGGAGCTCCTTTAGCAACATGTGTTTTTTTTTTTGTTTTTGTTTTTTTCCACAAGAGAAAGTAAATAAAAAAACTGTGTTCTAAAGAACATTTAATAGCTATAAATTAATCTAGTCTAGCCATTATGCTCTCATTCAATCTAGTATTTGGTGATTTTTTATACTCCTCTCATTCCAGTGGAGTTTTAATACTAAACAAGTTTTTGTGCTTTCACAAAGAGATTGTGTCATGTTTCATAAATCTTGATTTGTGTTTGTAGGTACAGTGAAAAACTGTATAGTTATTTCAATTCTAGATTTCATCAAATGCAGTCCAGACACACTGAAAGACTGTGAGTTAGCCATTTAGTTTAACTCCGATGTATTTGTTATGCAACTCAGATGTATTTGTTAGCAACAAACAGTTAGCAACCTGCAGACTCAAGGTGCCTGACAAATCGAATCTATGAATTATCTAGACGGCTGCCAGATGAAACCTTTAAAAGTGTTGGCAGCCTCTGCGGTGCTTATAGAAGTGAGAGTTATCTGGTAGGCTAGCAAAAATTTGATTGTCAAAACAACGCGGCAACTCAAGAACTACTTCCTCTTTTATTTCAGAATAAGAGTCCCAAACAGCAATGGAAAGGTTAGGGTAGTTAGGGAGTCTACAGGAAACTAGCTGCATTTCCATTGACCATACAATTGCGTAAATTGGAATAGAGTCTCTGAAATTCGGTTAACATTCGGTAAAATGTTTTCGTGCTAGGGTGAGGTGCTTTTTGGCATTTGACAAAACTGGATGGATGGAATTACTTTTTGCATCACACTAGTCGTGATCAATAACCTTATGCTGTTACAGGTGAAAAAAAAACAAAGATGACAGGAAGTGAGTGGTAGGAGGATGATGGTAAGGCATGTGTTTTTAATAATTTATCACATGAACAAATTTATTTATGAGTGATTTTAATTGTGTTTCTTTTTTAATAAAGACACAGCAATTGCACAATAATGTTTTGTTTTTATTAGTGGAATATGAACAAAGTTTTGCACGTTATTGTTAGCTAGTGTTTCATCAGATAACTAATTTTAAACTCAATAATTACTTTTTCTTTTATTTCAAAATAAGAGTCTCAAACAGCGACAGAACAGTGCTTTGTCAGGTAATTTAACTTTCAGAGGAAATATTGTGGAGCTGTGATAGTGGAAGTATCCCAGTGCAACAAGCTATTCTGGTGCTAATATAGTAGTTTGAATAATAGGTGATTCTTCATCCAATTCTTACTGCCAAAGTCTTGCAGGTGCTCCTTTGACAACCCACACCTCTGCTTACCCCGTCATCCATATCTTTCAAAAAAGAAATCCTGTTAACTCCACAAACAGAGAACTTCTTCATAAGCTCCTTTGTAGAAGAAGCACATTGTTAGCTGAAGCAGAGCCTCTGTGCAAAGCAGGAACAATTCAAACAAAGGAACCAGTGATTCTCTCTGAGGATGGATGAGTGCGGTCTGTTTGGAAGGCGTTTTCATGAATCTCTTTCATTTGTATTTCTCAAAGAACATAATAAATCTGTCAGTCATTGTGTCAGCCAGTCAGGACGCTGCCCCGCTCTGCAATGCATTGAGATCTAACCATGCGCTACACCAGTTCTGCTTTTGTAAGGTGACAGACAACCAATCACAAGGTCGGAATATACCAGAAGGAGGACCAAACTATCACTGGAGGAGACATGTTCAGAGACACACCGAGTCTACCGGACCTGGCATTTGTTACATTTTCAGCTGCTGTGGTTCTCTTTCACACTGCACTGTGTCAAACGATAAAAAACCCTTTGAAAAACTTGTTTACACCTGTGGTGGCACTACACCAAGAACCATTGAAGGAAACGGCATGAAAACCTCAGAAGAAACTGAGCACAACTTTCTTCTTCATAAAATGTAAGCAAAAATGAAGTGGTGTGAGATTTAAGCAGTTGTAGTATTTCAGTTTAATCATTGGTAAAAGACCAACAAGTCAATTTCTCCCGCTAGTGACTCAATCGTTTGTTTGGTTGTATTTACCCAGAATGCTTTGCGCTATTGTCCGCTACCTACTTTTGGAGCCGTCTCCAGTCCATTTGGCAATTGTATATTCATTTGAACCAAACCACAGTTCACTTCAACCAAACCAAGACCTAGGTTTGTAGGCGGACCAGAGTTATCTCTTTTGGTGTACATCAGAGTTTGATTATGCATTCACACCTCCCCAAATGAACTGGAATTTCTAAGCAAAAACTACAGCTGGATTAAAGTGGACTAAACAGTGTTGGTATGAATGCATCTATAGTGATGTGGCACCAAGCTGGTTCTCTGGCACTACAGGACTGGATCCTGCTTTTGGAGGAAAAGCCTTCCTGGATGTTCATGCTTCCATCTCTCCGAGCTGCTGGGCTTCAAACCGGTTGCTCCTGTGCGGCGGGATGAGCGTGCAGGCGGAATGGGAGGCAGCACACGTTGACACCTGTCTCTCCCAGGACGGGACGGCCTTTATGACGTGGAACCAGCCGGAGACAGATCTGACAGGGTTGCTGACAAGGACCGGGCTGCACGCTGAGAGCAACACCGCGGGCCAACACAAACAAGACTTCCTCTCCTCTCTGGGCGTGCAGCAATAGCTACAGCTTGCAGCTGAGAAGTCTCAGTGAGTGTACACTTCGCAAACACGCAAAATCAAAAGCAGCTTCAACTGTGGTTCTCTGAGACTTCAAACTCAGCACACAAAGGATCTCTCTCTTTCTCTCTTCTAGAGCTGTTCATTAAGTCTGCCTCGCTCAGCACGCTTCCATTTTCTGAGACCCGGTCCAAAGCAGACGCCTCCTAATTGTTATCGAGTCGGCACGGAGAAAGTCTGAGCAGCAACAAGCTCAAAGAATAAAGCTCCCTCTGAGGCGACGGGAATTGGGCGAGGAGCAGCAGAACCAGACGAGTTGCAGAGGTGAGGCTCAGGGTTATGATAGTTTTGGATTTGTCTTTGTACTTGATTTTGTTGTAACTTTTTGTCTAATTCAGTTTGCTTTAATTTGTTTTTAGAGTGTGTTTTCTAGTTTATATTAGTTATTATTAGCTAAATATTGTTTAGTTTTATTCATACTTTGGTTAATTTTCAGGTGGAGTGTTATATTGTGATTTTGTATACATTGATTGGATAATGAACACCCAACAGAAAACACCATTTTCAAAAGATTTACTCAATTATTGTTTAACAACCAACTGACTGGTGTTTTCTCCCAACTTTTGTTGTTACTATTTTGCGAACTAGCATTAGCGCCGCCAGGATAATTACAGAAAGCTGTAATATGCCGACAGCTGATGTAAACTACTTATGTGGGGGGGACTCATTTCCTACCAGCTCGAAAGGCCAATAAATAGATTGATAAACACAAAATCCTAGAATATTTGATCTATAATCTGAGTATTTCTTAGTTAGTTTTATAAACACACAAAGTAGTCTCAGTTAATTATAGTTTTTCCCCATTTCAGTTTTTGTTACTCCGTTAGTTTTAGTTAACTGTAGTAACCTTGGTGCGGCTCCAGCAGTGTCGGCCCCAGAGTTTGCCCTGCTCTCTGACCGCAGTCACAACAATATGACAAACTGGCTTTATTTTGCTTTTAATTAATCATGCCGTGCTGACAACTACCTGAGCCACACATCGTCATCAGTCAGAAGGAGAGGAAGCCCCAGCCACACGTAATAAGAGAGGAGGATGCACCTCATTACCTGACTTCCCACGCGGCAGAGAGAAGAGACGGAGACATTTTCCTTCTGATTTCCCTCCGAGTCCCAGGAGTTAGCAGCAAACTAAGACAGTGTATATAGACCCCATTAGACGCTACACTTTTGTCCTGCAGTCTAGAAGCAGTTTCTCAGCTTTCTCTAGCTGTTCTGTTGCACGGCAGATTTCATTTGTGAAACAGTATATTAAGGTGCCGAGGGCAACACTGCAAATAATGAGCTGGACTCCTCTGTGGCAATGAGACGAAATGCTTTCAGAGTCCTTCAATTCAAACTTGGAGGATTTGTTTTCTGTTATAGTGTCCTCTGATTATTTTTCACAATCTCAATTACAACACTGACAACATTTTTTTTAGCTTGTTCCAAAAGTTAGCTTAGAAAATTACATTTACAGTGGGGAACATAAATATTTTATACTCACGCCGTGCTGACAACTACCTGAGCCATACATCGTCATCAGTATCCTTAAAGAGGATACCTTAAAGGTATCCTTTAAGGATACCTGCTCAGGTATCCTTAAAGATACCCGAACAGAATAAAGCTCCCTCTAAGACTTCAAACTCAGAGGGAGCTGAGTTTGAAGTCAGCTCCCTCTAGTCAATCTAGTCTGCCTCCACTGTCCAGGTTCTGTATATGCAGGTGACATGAATACTTTTAAGGAGCGTTTATCTGACTTGGTGATAAATTATGCACATTTGAATGACTTTTCACTAAATAACTACAAACACTGTCAAGTGGCTAAAACTTCTATATGGAAATTGAAACATTTTCATCCATGAAGGAGGCTGTCTGTAGAAAGGTGTGGCTCTCTCTCTGCGACCATTTCAAAAAAACAAAATGGAGGCTACAGGGAGGGAGTGATTCCATCTAAACATGGATTAATGTTTAAAACTTAATGAATATGAAAAAGACTCCATTTGTCATTCTGCCTTGCACAACAGACTGGGGTAGAAGATCCTTTCTACACCTATGTATTGTAGGGATTTACGATCCACTTTTTGCAATTCCGATATCGATGTCAATATTTAAGGTTTAGCATTGGCTAATACCGATCCGATACAGATATTGACATCAGATCGGTGCATCTGTAATAAATTGAAGGAGAAACCATTACGAATAATCATTTTCAATGAAAAATTAGTTTTGAATCAAATCATGGCCCCAAAAATCTGAATTTAATGCCGTCTTCAGTCTTCTGTATCTCTTCATTAATTCTGGCCAATCAGCTCCTGCAGCTCCTTGATTGGCTGATTTGGAAAAGCTAGCCAATAGCATGTTAAGCAGCACTAGGCCTTGCTATTTCCTTCCAAACTGACAGGGTGTTTTTAATTAAAAGCCAGAGCTGTGTCCACAGGACGCTGCGTGACAACAGAAAGTCATTGTTCCAGTCCTTCACAGAGGAGCCATGCTGCCTCTCAGGATTCAGCCAGCCTGCAGATGATTGACAGCTCCATCTTTACAGAGGCCATCCACGAAAAAAAAAAAAAAAAAAAAGGACCAGGAACACAGGGGCCATCCCCGCCCACCCAGCTAAACGTGAGAATGCAGGTGATAAAGAAAAAGAAACCAAGCAGCTCTCTACTACGTCAGATTTATTATTCATATCTGCCTGCCTTACCTTCCAACTCACAAACACACCACTACAAGGTTTATATGGCAATGAGTGCCTTGCTATAATAAAATCTTGCATCCGGAGATCATGTAGCATTGGTAGGCACAAATTGTCACTTTCATTTGGGAGGCAAATATGGTTGGAGTGAAACAGAGCTTGATAGATATCATCTACAGCATGGAGGTGGGGCTGGGGGTGTGTGGGGGTGTTAGGGTAATAGTCTCCCTGAACTCACACAAATAAATGTTTCACAGTCTGTGCTGACATAGTTAAAAATGAAGAGGAATGTAGCGATGTAAAACTCTCTACAAGCTGTTAATATTTCATGACTAGCCGCTCTGACACTGTCAGTGTCTGCCTAATTTGTATGGCGCACAAGGAGGGAAGCTGGAGAGTGTTGGGTGTAGAAGGAGACGTAAGATAAAGGTGAAAAAAAAAATGCCGCCAAAAAAGACTTGAGTTTGTGCCGAGCTGACAGGTTTTTTTTCCCCCCTGCCTTTTTAGGGGGTAAAGTCAGCGTGCTACAAAGAACATTTGAAATGGGCCATTTAACAGCACTGTACTGCGCTCCCGGCCCAGGGCGCCATTTGCATACCTCCGATCGGATGAAGATGGATGGAGAAAATCAGTGTCAGTGAGATGAGCGTTTTATCAAGGTTACGCTATCCTCCAAACTCTTAAAACCTCTTTATCTCATCTCTGTTGTCAGAATATTAACTTATCAACACCAGCTTTTTGTTGAAGCGAAAGGACGGAGCAGCGGGGTTTATCTGCCGAAGGAGAGGCGACACGCCGGCCAGTCGGCTTCCAGAGGAGCAACGACATTTATTTCAAGATGATTTCATCATAAAATGTAAGAGAAGGGCTAATGATGTCCATCAGGATTTTCTCAAACTGATGTTCATTTTTCAATGTTTTATCATAGTAAGAGTGTCAACATAGACAGAGGAATTCAACATAAAGTTATATTAACTGTTTTCTGATTAGTCTGAAGGTTCTGTCACTAAACAACAAGCCAAAATCACTACCTGTTCATCAAACAGGGTGCTGTTCATTATGGCCAAACTACGGTGGCCCCGACAGGCAAACTGTTTCAGCAAATCAAATTTAAAAACACAACATATTCTAAAACCAAGCACAACTACAAATTACAAAACACAATAACATCAACAAAACAGAAGCGATAGGAAATCTGAGGCGTCGCTGATTGGACAACACTTTAGACTTTAGAAGAAGTTATTATGTCATTTGTACAGGCAGGCAGTCATGTATTGCCCAAACTGTGAAAAAGAACGAAGTCGAACAAAGTTTCGTAGAACGTCCCGACTGAAAAGATCCTTGGACTGCGGTAGATATGTTTCCATCACCAGTAGCATTCATACTTTCACCCAATTACCTGAAGCCAAAAGATCTTCTGGTTCTTAAGTCAAAAGTGCCGTCATCCAATCAGAAATGTCTTAGGCTTCCCACTAAGACCTACCTCTTCTGTTTTGTTAATGTTGTGTTTTTAAATTTGTAGTTGTGTTTAGTGATTTGTACTTCAGGGCCACCGTACCAAACATTCCTCTACTCACCCTCTCTCATCCTACACATGGAACGCTGTTCCAGAAGACACGTGATTCTTTCAGATGCAATTTTTCAACTTGAGATCAAACTGCACCTGCATGCATGCTGAATCAGATGCAATATCTACTCCTGGTAAGGAGGACACCTTCTTCTGATTAAACGTCGTTTGATGGACTTTAAATTGTTCAGAACCTGTAATCGTTCCCAGATTGATGAGCAGCAACAGGCGCTTCTCTATAATCTCTGTTGATGTCTTCCCCACTTGGCATTGTGTTACCAATACTCCTGTTCCTTTTCCAAGGATGCAAAACTCCAGCTTTTCTAGCTGCTATTTTCCCCTTTAGAGCTCTTCACACAGCTTTTGTATTCTGACTTTACTTTTGTATAAACAGTGGAGTGAATTCTTGTGTGTTTTTTTTATTTTTACCCCTGATGTTAAATAATTTCTTTTGATTCCAGAAAACCCTAGACATGGTTCAGTTTGTCCCAAGACGTTGTGTTTAGTGGTTTGTACTTCAGGGACCCCATACCAAACATCCCTCTACTCACCCTCTCTCATCCTACACATGTATGAGAGATGTGTAGGTTGAGACATCTCATTAAAATTTAAATAGGGTGTGCATACTTTTAGCACTTCTTGAGCTGTTTGTTTTATTGGGTTTTTCTGGGTTACTCAAAAAGAAAAAAGCATTTTTCTGGTCACATAATCCAGGAGAGCATCTCCAGCTTCTCATTGCACAGGCAGCTACAAAATATCCTTTTATCTATATGCTTTTAAAAATTAAATCAATACTTTTTATTTGCAGCACATGTAATAAAACAATCAAGTAATACATATTATATAAATTATTTGTGTATTTATTTCCAAATGTATTTAACAAATGTATTAATAAAACATTTAAATTACTATTCATGTTTTCTATTTATTGTAATTTGTCCCTTTTCTCTTCCCATATTTGGCCTGAAACCTGTTTAGAGAAAAGTTATCAAGGCCCCAGTAGATGCTTTGTGAAACATCTTACGCCTCTTCCTGTCCTCCTGCAGGAGCCTTCTGTTTCTCTGTTCTTCATCACTAAAGACTTTAAACATTTTGCGCTTTAACTTCACTTTCAACAACTGGTCCCATAAATGTTCCAGGAAGCTAATGAACACACGGGTCGCTAACAGCTAAACGCTACCACACATGCTCACCATTTCCAACCTCCGGACATCTGAACGGAGCTCCAACCAAGCGCACATCCTCCTTTTATGACAGACGTTTATAAAACAGGAAGAGGAGCTCAAAACAGTAAGCATTAGCTATTTCTGGGAGAGGATGTCTGCAGATAAAGATCTGTCAGAATCTAACAGGTCCGTAGTATAACTGAGTCCACATAAAAGGCGTTATCCACTCAGAGAAAACGTGTTGTGACCCCCTGCTGATGCTGCAAACTACCCCGCTCCCTGCTATAGGTTCCTGACCACATTGTTGGTGACGGGGCTGGGAAGCAGTCCAAAGCCACAAGACATTTCTGCTGTGGAACATTTGTTTCCTTTCAGGAAGGGTAGGGAGGGCATGGGGGCCCCAACACACTCCTATTACATCTCTCTGTCCTGCCACGCTGCATGACAGTTTATTTTAGGAAGCGCACGTTGGCACCTGAGACACAGAGCTGACAAAGCACTGTGTGTCACTTCAATGAGGCCAGTTGGTGCCGTGACAACGCCTCTGGCCATGAAGTGGGACAAGATGGACAACACGGTGCTAAACATCTCTACAAAGCAGGAAGAGAGGCTTCAGCTGCTCAAGCACTGTTCAGCTTCAGAGGGGAGTGAGGCAACAGGACGGCGGTGCCGGGGAGGATGTTGAATAAATCTGAACTGCAGCGAGAAGCGGCTGGCCTGGAGTCTGCTTCTGTGGCGATCACACAGTACTGACAAAATAATCAATCTCAAAAACATGTAATATAAATTTTTCCATGATAATTTGTTGACTCTACATCTAAAAATGCATTTTGCACCAATGACTGGTCAATGGTTTGATGAACGCTGTAGTTGAATGAATAACCAGAATCAAATTCAGTTTAGTTAAAATTTATTCTAATTAAATAAATCATGTAAACATGTAAAACTGTCTGACTATCACAAACCAATGGACAGCTTTTCACAAGTCACACCAGTTTGCATACAGCATATATTTTGTCAACGGCCTGATTGGACAATGCACACCTGGTTCCACCAGAGGTCTGAAACAATAAAAATAATAATAATTTGAGTCAATTCAGCTCTTTTTCTCCATCGGATCAGTATTGACCAATACTAAATCTAATGTCATTATTGGTATCAGAAGTGAAAAAAGTGGGTTGGTGCATCTGTAAGGAAGATAAAAAGAAGACAAAAAGTAAAAACTGTAATATAAATATATATCTATATATAAGTGGTTGTTTGAAGTTAACAGGAATTTAACACTCAGTTTACCTCCCACCTCTGCTTCCTACTACTTTTTCTCAACAACAAAGCCTCCTGCGTTATGAGCCTTCATGGGGTTCTTATGGTAGCTGTGTAATGCGTGCGGGGAGCTGGATCAGTGGATGCCACCGCTGCCAGTCAGAGAAATTTATCACCCACAATCATGTTGTGCTTTTCCAGAAAGCTCTCCGGTAACTCAGGAAACACTCGTGTGGAGGCCTCAGTGTTATTGCGGGATCTTGAAGCTCGGCTTCCTGCTAGTGGGGAAATCTGAAATAATACCTGCCTGGAGAACCAAGCACGGTATAAATACACTGCCAGCTCCCGCATGCAGTTAATGCATCTCCTGTTCCTCATAATGCAGTGTAAACTGAGTGTAGATACAGTTACAAACACAGATACTAAAAAAAAAAAAAAAAAGGCTCAGGCTGTAAGGTGACAGAGCAACTGCTCTACTGCGTTAAATATAAGATGCAAATGAAAAGAGAAAATCTATCATGACTGTAATGTGGCCTGATAGGGGGTGCGGGGGGAGGCTCTCCTCTGAGGAGCTGAGCGCTGTGAGGAGGATGATGTATGGAGGAGTTGGATGAGAGGTGAAGAGCGTGGCGAGACGGGCCGCGGAAGGGCTGGATGGCTAGGTGGGAAGGGGGCTAACAGGGTGGGCGGGGGCGGGGGTTTGACTCCGGAGAGCCCAGGGGCAAAAGTGGAATAAATGTTGATTAGTGTTGATTTTGTCCAACGAGCACCCGGCAACTGACAGAGGGACTAAGCTGGAGCGAAAGGGAACCATTAATCTTGGTCTGGTTTAAGCGGCATATATTAATTTGTGTCATTTCCACTACGAGGAGAGAAACCTCGCCTTCTCTCTCTCTCTCTCTCTGCCTCCCAGTGTTTGAGAGCTGCCTCAGTGGGGCGGGGGTGGGGGCGGGGGGTGGATTACAGTGTAAGCCTGGAGGTGGCGTCTGCAGCTAGAAGCAGCGGGGGGGGGGGTAAGGGGTAGGGGGGAAGGAGAGGAGAGGAGGAAATGAGATTCCAAACACTGCATTATAGAAAATGAACTCCTGGGGGGGTTGGTATGGCAACCACCTTCCCCATGTGCCATTGCATGTTCAATTTAACGTGCATAACAAATTTGCAGACTTGATTAAATTCGTAACATATTAAGCAGGGCGGCGTGTGATGCTAGCGGAGGAAAGCCGCAGGGAGCGAGGCTGCACAGCCGTCAGTGGACAGCAGGGGGCAATGTTGGAACCTGCGCTCTTTTACCAGTCTAAGTGGATGCTATCTTCACTGAGTGATCCACAGCGGAAGTTCTTCTCGCACACTTGTACTCCAGCGGTCGTCGGGAGAGGAGAAGGAATCCTGCAGGCCAGGAAGTAGAACGTTTACTTCCTTTTTAGTCAGACGAGAAGAAGAAGAAAAAAAAAACACATACCTTTTCCTTGATGTCAATGTTAATTACCAACTCATATTCCTCTAATTAAGCTCTTTAATATGATTAACACGTATCAATTAGGGGACTGACAATTTGCATAATGTATAATGTAAGCACATTGTTCCGTACTGTAATGGTGTTAGTTCAGCATTTATGGCGCCGGCTCTGACTCTGGTGGTTCTGACTCTGAAGGAAAGCTAAACTCTGTCAATTTCCTAAAACACTTTCCCAACTCATGTCCATCCAGGCAGAGGTCCTCACTCTGCCTGGATGGAAGATTGAGTACAACCCCTCAGTCGTACTCACTCTGGGGGGTCATACTCATTTTAGCTCCAGTTCCATCGTTGAGACTTATTCACTGAATCCTTTTATGAAACACTTGGCTTTCAAGTGAGAACATCATCAATTTAACAATAAAGAACACAACATTTCTGAGAGTGAAAAAAGAATCTCCAATAAGTGGATGTCTCTTCTTTTTGCTACTTCTCTTGATTTTTAATATGCAACATGATAGAGGGATTATTTGTTTGTAAACTCAGCCAGTGCGCATGCGACTTGACTGCAGAAGGAGCCTTCAAACTCTAACTGGTTGCCATGGTTACCCACAATTTATTTTTCTTTGCTGTTTTAACATCAGTAAGAAGCACACTACAATTTGCTGTCAGTGTACTACATCTGTTGATCATAGCATCATAAAATAAGTTATGCTGCCAAACTGACATTTGTGACCCATTAATGATCCATATGCTTTACATGCAGGTTAGTGGATAAAATGGCCCAAACTTCAGTGGCTAGCAATACCAAATATTGAAGGTTCAATATTTTTTTTGTTGAGCATACATAATATAGTCAAAAGAAAATGTAGCTTGGGAAGCTGAAATATCAAAGCGCAATGCTACTTGACACGCCATTGGCTGGCGTTTGCAAGGCAGCCAATCCCGGAGTGCCATTTACTTTACTTGGCGCTGATTGGCGCCAAGTAAGAGTACCGATAAGAGCAGAGATAATTAAGACTGAAGGTGTTAGCTTCAGCGGTAATACGGAAACAGTTCCCACTGTGTGCATTAATGCATATAAAAGTATATTTTGTGTGTGAACTATAAAAATAGGCAGTTATAACTGTTTTGAGAGGAAGTCTCAGGTATTCAAACCGCATCTGCAGGTTTCAGCAAGTCAAATATAAGATTTTTCAAGAAGCTTTCTTAAGTTGTTGAAAATGAGAGTTTGCTCTCAACCAACTTACCTGGTTAAATAAGGGTTAAATAAATAAAACATAAGACCTTTTTAATGCCACCTTAAATTGAATTTCAGAGCAAGAAGATATAAATATAGTGGATGTTTGGGGCATCTTGCTGTACTACAATCAAGCATGGCAAAAAAAACCCTGCAATTTTTCTGGGGTCTGTTTGAGGCAGTTGGCAGCAGTTTTGTGCTTCTCTGCAATAGGCTGTAGAGCACCACAATCCCCATGGTAACCAGCTGAAACTTTTCTTTGGCAATAGAAGTGAGTCAGAGGTGAAAACAGACATTGTCCAGCCAACTGGCTCTAAATTCATACTTAACCCAAGATAGACCCAAAATAGACAAGCGAGCAAGGGTATATCAACAGCTAGTTAGCTGTAGCCTCAACCGCCTCCAATACCAGAACGCAATGAAGATGTCTGTGTGGCCCAAACTTTTGCCTGACAGAAAAGTCCCATGAAAAAAACAAAACTACATGAGATTAAATAGTCCTGCCATGACAAAATTTAAGACCATTCATAAATGTATTTTAGGCCAACTTGCATTTTTTTAAATGAATTTAAGATATTTTAAGGTTTTAATTTTAAATACATGAAGTTCAAATTTAAAAAATACTTTACTGATCTCAAAGTGAAATTAAATGATGTTGCAACTAAAATTAATTCACATTCAGAGTTACTGTAGATAGTGATGGTTAAGACTTTTTAAGACTTTTTAGAGATGCATTAACACCTTGAATTTTTTCAGGTTAAAGATCTTGAATATGAACCACTAGGTTCTAATCTGTGTATTTTTAGTTAAAATAAATCATTGGAAAACAAACAATAAATCAATGCTGTAGTCATTGGTTCATTGTTTGAATCAATGGCTACAGCAATGATTCAAACAAAAACCACAATTTCAACCATGTACTAAAGCTTTTTACTTAAATGACTCCTTCCCTAATGCTGCTAACAACAACTCCTTCTCCATCAATCATGCTGCTAATAAAGTCACCAGCCTGATGTAGCTTCACATCCGATGGCCGTGTGGGCAACTCGTTACTGTCCCGAGATCAGCGGCTGTAACACAAGCAGACAGATTCCAGCCATGCCTGGCGAGACTTTAGCGGTCCAGGGCTTCCACCCCCCTTCCACAATCAGACCTCTGGCTCCTTTAATCCTGTCAAACATTATCCCCTACCACCTTGTAAAACACCCCATTTTCACCCTTCCAAAAAATAACATTACATCACTCGGTTGGTCGCTCTCCTAACTGGAGGATCCCCTAGGCTTGAAACCGTGCGCTACACAAACACGCACGGCACGAGGGAAAGGCGGCCTTTTGTTGAGGTTGAGAGGAAAGAAACTAAACAGAGAGTCAAAGCAGAGTGAGCTCGGTCAAGGAGTGGGTTTGTTTGACACAGCTCAAGATTTATGATGTTGACGAAGTGTTTACAGAGGTCAAAGCGGCTCATTTTCCAAATCAGTTTGTCAGCCGTTTGCTTATCTAAAGGGCCCTTTTCATCAATCATGAAAAAGGTGGTGGGGAGGAAGGGGGGGGAGGACCGAGACAAAACATAACTTGAAAATATGTGATGGAGGGATTGTTTGATTCCTTCATGGCTGTCAGCTTGGCAGAGCAGTGAGGAAGAGGTTTAATGTTGTTGCAAGGTGTCTGATAGAATCAGAGCAGAGGGATTTTCTATTATAAACTGCTGGGTTCAGCTTCACGTTTTGATTCTGAAGCTGCATGGCGAAAGCAAAACGACATCCATGAAGCCGTTGGAGACGAACTGTAACCGCTGTCTGCCGAAAAGAAACACACACTCACACGGGATGGCCGTGGTTTAAATAAAGTGTTCCTTCCTTCGCCTTTCCTCCCCTATTGTGCTTGTTTGCACTCCCCCGCGGTTCTGTCGGCTTTTCCCCGCTTCAACCCAGCAAAAAAAAAAAATATACACAGCACAGGTCAGAAGTTCAGACTCAAGATCAGCGCTGGCACTGTGTGATGCTGGGATGGAAGATCCACCCGGGCAGAGAGCGGGGTGAGCGTTCCCGAAAAGGATGAGCCACTGCCACCGCTCCGTTTACACGGCACGTCTGCAGAGCGCTGGGCTGGTCTGAGGTCACATGACCTTTAGTAAAAATACTATGCTTCACAACATTGTAATTCAAATAGGAATGCACCGATTGGGTGATCACCGATTACCGATGTTTAAAATGCTTGATTCCAATTTTGGCCGATACCAATTTTTTTTTCTGAAAAAAGCAATAAAGTTGCCGAGTTGACAACAAGTTGGGCTACTATTGTTAACTGCAAGCATGCAGACATGACCTGGTGAGCCGGTTTGTCAGTCAAATCTGTCTCATGGCAGAGCAAAAGATGACAGTGTCTGATTTTTAGACATTTGTTGAGTTAGATAAGTGGGGGGATAAAATCAGCTTAACATGTTAAGTATCAGCTGATCACTGATCTCCCAAAATTAAGGAAACTGACACCAATTAATCAGCTGGCCAAGAAATTGGTCATCCCGGCATTCAAATTAAAAATGTTGTCATAACTTAGATCATCCCAGGTATATTCAGTCAAGCAGTCACTTCTGAAGAGACCTCTGTCCGTTGCTATGTGTCTCATATGACATGACATGCTAACAGCTCAGTATCCGGGGAGCAGAGATAATATTCCTCAGTAGCATGCAGGTTTCCCCCACAAATCCAGATAAGCCTGGTGATAGGGGCGCTACAGTCCACCAGCTGCCCCACCGTGTTTTTGTGTTAAGAAATGTTATAAATAGGTAGGAGCTTTGGAAATTAAAAACATCTACAAAGAAAATACAGCAGAGGATTAAATAAAACTTTTTTTTCTTTAAGTTGCGTATGACCTAGTGCCATTATTATTCTAAAGAGATAATTGTCTGCTAAGGATTAATGATAAGATGACGAAGACGAACACCTGACAGGAATTTACTGATGATTTTTGAACATTTGAATCGATTCTGGGTGCCCAGGACTATGAACTGTGATTCTCTATAGAATCATGTTTTTTCTCTGCACCTCTAGTTAGAAACTCAGGTAGATCACAGTATTTATTATAGGTGGTCAATTGTTGTATCGTTTATCTTGAAAAAATTATCATCATGGTAAGAATTTTGATTTATCGTTGTCATGCGTTGTCATGATAAATTTCAGTTATTTACAGTAAATAAAAAAACAAAACTGACAGTATGATCGGAAATGCTGTTTTTACTATTTTCTCCACTACAAGAGCAGCAATAAATATCAGTAAATTGAAAAACATGATTAAATGCAGTTACTTAGTGCAGCTCAGGGAAATAAATCACATTTTTAAGTAAGTGGTGTTCTGATGAAGACTGTTTCAAATGGGAATGTTTATTAAGAACAATCAATATGTTTGTGGTGATATGAATGATGTGCCATCCACTCACAGCCATACAGTTACCTAAAAGAGAAGAAGCAATAAATTGTTGGGGTTTTTTTTATCATAATCTTTTTCATTATCATAACAGTTCCACAAAATATTCCTATAAAATTCTAAGTCCGCATCACCCACCAAAAATATCAAATAACAATGTCATGGAATATGGAATTTGTTTTTCTTGTAAGTAAAGCCATCTTTCAGTCAGCTGACAGGCAGAGCACAGCAATAGGTGGGAGACGGGGAGACTATTCAGTCCCTTTGGCACTGGACGTCTAAGCATTAACACCAACGTTCAAAAGTGCATCAATGTTATCGTTTGAATTGATAGCAAAGCGGCACACCGATCTGATTAAATGAGCAACAGCTTCACTTATCTACTGCTAATAACTCTATGGCAGGAAATAACAGAAGCAGCAATAACACACCTGTTAAATTATATGAATAAATACACTAAAAATATTCATGTGAATAAATTAGAAAATTAACCGAACTAGTAGCAACAAGTCACCTGCATCCATAAAAATGTATTTTAAATACCTCACACATGTAAGAAATGATAATATTCATTTTTATTTTCATCATTTAGTCATGAAAATAGAAGAAAACAAATTATTTTGTTGACTTATTTTCCAAGCTTTTCTAAATTTGTCTTTAAAAGAAGCATTTGCTGGGGTTTTTAACACAGAAAATTATAATCAACAAATTGACTTTAAATCTAAAGTACTGAGACCATTTCCCTCTTTTTTGCCTTACTGAATCACACCAACAAAAAAGAAAAAAGATATTATTGAGAAGACAGACGAGGAGATCCAGAAACAGACAGCGTCAACCTGAGTTGAGGAACCGGCATAAAACTGCAGGAACGTTTTCTACTTCCACCTAGAAGTCGGCTCCAACGTGACGACAAGCAAGGCCCGGATCTCCAATTAGCCGCACCTTGTGTTAATAGGTTACCAGCTGACGGGAAGGCAGGAAGCTGTCCAGGTTACTTTGCACTCAGCCGAACTTTGGGTGAACCCCGGCGAGCTGCAGGGAGTGAAACATCACGCATATCTGTGTCACTCCCCCCTCCAGAAAACATACCAAGACAACAGAAAGAAGAGAGAAGCAGCGGACTTCAAAAGACAAACACACACACACACACACACACGCGCGCACCCACACACACACACACACACACACACACACACACACACACACACACCTCCTCCCCCTGTTGCTCTCTCTCTCTCATGAGGCTGCGGCCAAGTCAAGATAAACTGCCAGGCTAGGTGGGAAGAGGAAGGGGAGGGGAGTTTAGTTAGGCAGTAAAATAAGCTCTGATGAAAACATCCGTGACAGCACCAGGTGACGGAAGATCACCAACATAAACAGCCACCAACGTCCCCAAAAGGTCAAGTATGTGCAACTTTCCAGACAATGAGACCCTCCCTCTCGGCCTCCACCCATTCGGTTAGATTTCATGCGCCGATGAGTGTGAAACACACCGAGAGCAAGCCGGCACACTTAAGCAACTTCCATCTCGTCGGTGGAAGTTTCTACCGCTGTCGCAGACGGAGGAGTAAAAGACACGATCACACTAAAGTGCAACAATTTCACCGGAAAAAAATAAAAAATATATCACGGGGTGAGGAGAAGGTGGAAACGGCTCTGGGAACATGACTTTACGTCTTGTATGTTATTTCTCTCAAAGCAATTATTCTGCTGACATGCTGCTTCACAACTGCTTTAATAGAGAGACACAAAACATAATAGAGACAGACGTATTCAGCAGACTTGACAGTTAACTCACAAGGGGGAGACAGCAGCGTGTGTGTCACAATCCAGCTCGCTGCTTTCCGCTGTTATGCTGTAGAAACTTCCTCCATGTTATGGCGCGGGATTTATTAAGGTTTCTAGTGCTGAACAGCTGCAGGAGGGAACGCACGCCGCGTAGCTGTACCTGCTGCACGGCTCTTGGCCGTGCAAAGTGTGATGTGGCGACGTGGGAGCTGATCGGACCTACCTGTTTTTTCTTTGATTTCGCACAGAACGTTGAAAAGGGCCGGCTTCATTCTGTGACAGTTGAGAGCGTGTTTCCTGAAACAGAGAGGTGGCTTGGTGAGCAAAAACTGAGGGCAGGAAAAATGTAAAGAGACAGACCTCAAGTCTGGGGAATGGAGAAGAGCTCAGTGTGCATATATTATGCTCTAGGAGAACAACAAGTGTTCCACTAATACAATCAACTTAAGTGCCAGGCTTCATTTCAGATCTTGCTTGAAGAAAATTTGCAAACAGTTCCAACTTCTAATCCGTGAGATACACAGAAGAGTTTCAACAACCTGAAAATGCTGTTTTTTTTCTCTGCGCTACTCATTTTAATGATGTTGATCATAATGTTTTAGCTGCTGATGCTGTAATACCTTAAAAAAAAAAAAGCACGTTTGACAAATGGAAATATCCTAAATTACATGTTAGCTAAGTTCTATTAAAATTGTAACTCACTGAAAAACTGTACAAAGATTTGAGTGGACAATAATCTTCTTTTTTTTCCCAACTGAACCCATGACTTCTTAATATAAAAAATATGCAAGAATAAATAGAGATTATTAGTTGTGTAAGTGAGTATGTATAGAATTGGCTGGAAAATGCGTGAAAACTGTTTCAGTGATAAATTTGAGAGTTTTGGTTTAATATATAAAACAAGTCTAAACACTAGAAACTTATTACGTGTTGGAAGCAATGTAAGTAAAATTATTAATTAAACAGTTAAATGGAAGATGAACAGGTGGGTGAACATACAAGCTTGAACAATGAAGCTATGTAGTATTTTATTATATTGGTCTGACGTAAATTAACTAGCAATGGCTACAGCCAGCACTCAGGGTGTTACAATCTAACTCTGCTTCTAGAATAAATTGCCTCATTCAAAAGTGGCAAATTTTAAACATATTTAGGTTGTACAGATAAATATACATATTTTCATGCCTTTCTTAATTTCTTTCCTTCTCCTACTTAACAAAATACAAATACTGTTAGGTTGTGTACCTGTTATCCATTCGTTTGTGTGTTTTTATGAAACCGCGCAACAACTTCAAAGTGATTCCTCAAGCTTCACTCACTTTTATAAGGGACAAACAACATGGATGACATTTTTAAAACTCAATCTTGTGTCATCTATAGCAAAGTATATTGCCGGTTAGGGTACATTGTTTCTCGTTGGATATGTTTCATGACTAAAAAGTGAGAAATGCAGCTTTTTCGAGCTGCATTTTCGAAAAAAAAGAGTCCTTTTTTAAAGTTGGCGACACGTCGCCAATAAACGCCATTCTTTAAAAAAATATTTTTAATTGTGGGTTTGAGCTCGACCTTTAGCTTTAATATTATAGTTTAAAGTTATATTTGAAATTTAATTAGTTGAAAGTTGTGCTTTCTTTATAAATATAGCACAGATATGATAAATGTACTATTATTGCTTTCTTTAAAAATAAGCTCCAGTTTCCCGCCGCCTCCCTCTGACACCAAACCGAGAAGTCTCTTACCTGGCCTGGGCTTCGTCCAGACTTTGGTCCGTGATGGTCATAATTTGCTGTAAAATGTCTCCAATGTCCTGCTTCCTCCCGTCGCCGTCGGCTCCTCCGGTGCCTTCCAAGTGCTGCGGCAGGCCGGGGTGCCCCGCCATGCCTACCCCCGTGTGAGAGTGCATCAACCTCGGCTGCTCGTCCATGTCTTCGGCCACCCTTTATTTCTTTTATCTAATTCTATTTGTCGCCAACGCTGATAATTTCCTGTAAAAATAAATACAGTAAAAAAAAAAATAAAAAAAGAAGAAGAAGAAGAAGAGGAGGAGAAGAAGGGAGGACGGAGGAGAGGGTAAATAAATCCTGGTATTTCTTCCTATGAGCGTTTTAGAGACACTCCGCCAACAGGGGAGGAAAAAAAAAAGAAAAAAGGTGGCGTTAGAGAGGGAGAGCGCGGAGCAACGAGCCTCTCTGGTTGCTTCCCTCAGCTGAGCTGGTCGAAGCTGAATGTGAAATCTGATCTGAACTGCTGTGGGCTGCGAGTCTAAACCAGACAGACAGCTGCTCTCAACTACTAATGCTTTTCCTGTATCCAAACCCCGCTCCGTCTTCTAAAAACAAGAAAGGAAAAGTGGCTGTGAGGAATAAAACAGCAGGGATTTACTTCACCCGCTCCATCCTCTCGCTTTTTGTCATGTTCAGCACAGGCTGGGCAGGCGGCGACATAACGAAGAGAGCACGAGAGTCAGGCTCCGCCCACGCGACGTGATTGGAAAGGCGCTGGATTTAGCCCCACCTCGAAGAGCATCGAGATCATCGGAATGTTGGATGCAGAGGAGACGCTCCGGTGTGGCCGCATAACGTTGCGATCAGGGGAGGAAAAAAGGCTTGTTGATGGATAGAGCGTGAACTCGGTGTAAATAACAGCGACCGGGACCCTTCTTATGACCTCAGCAGAACCCGCACTCCCTCCACACGAGGCCATTTAATTTCCACACTGTGCCAAGATGAGGTGCACCAATCAGAGCTGTTGGCCACCCTCCAAATTTGTTATGAATATTAGCTAGATGAAGATTTATGGCTTAGAAAATAATTCGACTAATGAGACACATAACAGATGAAAAACACATTTTTGATATCAGTAATGTAAACACTGCAGACAAATCCTACAGTCAGCTTGCTTTGTTGGAGTTTTGTCCATTCATTTCCAGGTATGTCGCAGGGCTCCGCTTGGCTGACTTTGGCAGGGTCCTCCTAATGTAAGGCGGTGACCCATGTTGCGCAGCCAAGCAGCAAGACCCGAGTGTGTCTGGCCAGGCTGAAAAGTGCCCTTCAGGCCCAGCGCTGCCTCACAACCGCTGCGCTCTCAAGAGCCATTCAAAGGGAAAAGAGAAGTGAAGGAGGAGGAGGGTTGGATGGAAAAAGGAGCTCCAGTGTAGAACTAAAGTCTGAACAGTGTTCTGTAAATCACTGGACTGGATGACAGGCAACAGTGCTTTTCATGTGTGCAGGGCTAAAAGTAGGGGTTTTACAAATTATTTTTTATCAATTAATTTTACAAATGATTTCAAACAGAGCAAACGTATATTGTTAAAAAAAAGGGTTGCCCAATGAAACATTTCCTCAATCTCCACCGGGGTCCACTCCCTGACTCCAGGGAGCAGGGCCAGTCCAAGGCACAAGCAAACAAATCAGCTGCTTAGGGGACCCAGGCCAGCAGAGGGCCCCCAAGAGCACTTGACCTCTCAAACCAAATGTGGATCTCAAAATATTAAGTTTGTTGCTGCATTTAAACACACACATAAAAAAAATTGTCAACATTTAAATGTATTTAAGATTAAAATGCTTATACAATTTGATAGCTGTGTGAACAGTCATAATTAGCTGCTGGTTAAATCATACTGCTGCTTGAGTCCCATTTCATGGACAATGCAAATACAAACTTATTGCTAAATAAATGAATTTTTTTTCCTGACTGACTTTTGCACTGAAGCTCAACTGCATTAATGAATGAATCAGCCAGAAAAATAACATTGCCTCCTCAATATATTCATTTATTTTTATTTGTTTATTAAATTATCTGACATAGATTGGCACCTCAAATCATCTGCGTAGCTCCAATCTCAGATGACCTTCTAAAGCAAGGTAGACGTTGACTTAACCACAGGAGCCCAAAGGACCACCTGCAGGCCATTTCTAGGCTTTTGACCAATCTTGCACATCCTGCTTTACAATTCAAAGCAGGACCAATATGAATTTGGTCGTTCACCTATTTTAGCCCTTGTGAAAAAATATTTGTATTTTAATAACCTTATTATATGATTAAGAAAACCGCTTATTTTTTTTTAAACTACTTCCTGTTTATCTGCAGTGTATATTTAATTCATCATATAGTACTTGCAAGCCAAACCTGGGCTAAATTGTTCAGGAAATTCTGGTTTGCATGCATTGTTTTCTTCTTATATCATTATTTGAAAACTGAAGTTTAGATTTAGTCAAATTATCTTCAAAAAATTATTTGTTTTATGATCCGAAAATTGTATGACAAAAGCAGCAGAAATCTAAAATGGGGGTGAACACTTTTTCATGGCAATCGTGACACATTGCTACATATTGGAGCTCACAAATGTTTTTTGTCCTGTTGCTATCCCAACAATCCTATCACAGCTCTATGTTGGCACTATATTAGGTCTCCATGTTTTCATCACAATCTGCAGCATTTCTCCATATTTATGAAAAATTTCTGCAGGAAGAAAGACCATCACTATTTTTATCATCTTATCAGCATGATGAGAGGATGTAGGTGAAGCAGTTTGCCCTGAGTGTTGTGCACCGCTGAGCGTTCCATCATGCGCAATAATTTAACCCAGTATAGCGTTATGTGAGGATACTTTGGCAGGTGCAGTCAGAAAGAATCATTCACACCAAATCCAAATCCTATGTATTTTACACAGAACAGAGCCAGCCATTCAAACAGCGTCTAAAGCCTGAAATTATTATTTGAGCAATTATTAAAACATATAAATGATAAACTCTATAAGCTGTTGACCATTCTTCTTAATTATCTTTCTCCTTACTTATCACAACACCGGGAGGTTCTATTTTGCATTTAAACTAAAGTCTGGACAGTCTTCTGTTTCCCAGCAATCAGCACAGTCTGTGTGCAATTTGGAGTAGTGTGCGTCTCCCCCCTCCTGCAGGAAAGCCCTGACTCAGCCAATCAGGTATCAGTTGATGTAAGGGGGCTTTGCATGTAATTTATTGAAGAATTTGTTGTGAGTCTATTTCTAACCTCCAAATAGTACATGTTTCTAACTTTAGCTGTTACTCCCCTCTTTGGAAAAGCACTGCCAAACAGAGTAAATTTACTATGTGACTGTCTACAAGGGTCCAAACAGTTAAAGGACGGATCCTTTAAGATCACAACAGATAGAAATGAGCAGTGATGAAACATAATCATGTTTAGCTTGAACTCTGCTTCATGCTGCTTATTTAGAACATCTGATTTAGATGGTGCTGATAACACATTGGGAAACTAAAGTATATTAAATCACTGCATTCCAACTTAGACAATCAGTCTAATGTTGGGGTGATCATAAGTCAGACAAGCGGTACTGTAAGCTCAAATTACCAATTACTGTTTGTTCCTTTGTTTTAAATCTGACAGAACAATTTTCCAAGTCATAGTGTTGGTTAATACAGACTGTGAAACCAAAAGTCACAGTCAATATCCTGGATGAATCTCTGACCACCCCTCTCATCATCAAAAGGGAGAGCTCATTGAAATTTGTTTGATTTGGGTTTTAGGCCAATTTCAGACATTGTTAGTTGGGTTGGTGTGTGGGCCATGCAAGAGTTATCAATTCCAAAATCAGTTTTGGGTCATGTCTGGGGTCTGTCCTCTCAGAAACACCCAATTGAGGCCAAGTTTCAACCCTCTGAGCTATACTGCCTCCCTCAGATTAGAAAAAAAAAATCATCATGACAAAAAGAATACTGCATGGCAGCTGCATCATGCTGAGGGCCTGTTTCACAGCCAGAGGAATTATTAAGACAGAAGACATCCTCCAAGTTCTGCAGCGTCCCCTCAAATCATCAACCACCCCCAGTTCTCAAGAACTTGTTTTAGATGTTCCCCTTAAACCTCTGCAAATGATGTACTGAGGAGGTAATGCCACCATTAATTTATTGTGGTTGGACCAGGAACACACCTAAAACATGCAGGACACTGAGTTTGGAGGACTGGAGTTGGTCACCCGTGAGCTAAGTGGTTGAAAAACACATTTAATGGATAGAGATAATTGCTTTAACAAAAAAAAAATTATCCCCAAACAAACTTCTTAAACTTGATTTTAGAATATAATAACTTTAAGTTTCTGGAATGAGAAACTGAAATTCATTGAGCAAAATCTGGACCTCTACAGGGAAACCTGCCAGTTTAAATAGACACTACCTGTGGTATTAAGAGGAGTTATCAAACATGCAGACAGAATTATACAAGGAGCCTGATTATGTTTACAAAAAGTGTGTGGTTTCTTTATAACCTGTTAATAGATAGAGATTTAAATGGTAATGGTTAAAGCAGATGAGATGGATTAGCAGTGCTAGCCAACAATGGATGGTGTCATCCAGGACATGTTAGTGTGGAATATCATAGCTGCTGATGGAGTCACTGAAATGAAAGGATTTTTTTTAATGAAATATGTCCATAGGACAGTAACATGGGCCTGTCATGCAGCAACAGTCTTGAGTCAGAGGCCTCTTCAGATTCATCGCAAAACTGACTGGTACGAGATATCCTGCATTCACCACAACTTTTTTTTTTAAAGGTTTTGTTGGTCTAGTGGCCTTTATTTTAAAGTAATTTGACAGGAAAGAGGGTAATGAGAGAGGGGGAAGATGTGCGGCAAATATCGCCAGGCTGGGAATTGAATCTGCAACCGCTGCCAAGAAAAATCACAGTCATTATCCTGGACTAAGTCCTCAGTAGATGGGTCGTGCTTTGCCCCTGCTCCACCCTAGCACCCATCACCACAACTCTTTGATGATACTTGGATGATATAAATTACTATGACATGTAATTTCCCTTTAGGATAAATAAAGTTCTTTGGAATTGGATTGAATAGAATTATCACAATGATGATTGTATATAAACTTTTTATGTTTATCTATTTTGTTTTTTAAATAGGGAAATTTTCTAATTGCAAAGTTGAATAATAAGTACGTAACAGTAATAAAGAAGTGTCTTAAGACATTGCCTTTTGTGTAAACATAGATCACAGTATTGTGATGAAACAAATCATGAATTAAAAATAAAAAATAAAAAAAATAAAAAGCTGCTGATTTTCCTCCAAAACATACAGCTGGAATGCACCCATTGGAATTCCTCTGTACATCCATTAGCATATTTGAGTTTGAGGTGCAGCGGCAGTGACATCTCAGACTGTCTCCCCAGGCCTCAGGTGGAGCCGCAGTGCTATCTTGGAGCTAGTGACTCTCCCTCCAGGAGCTCCTGCAAAGCTCCAGCTATGTAAATTGGGTGCAGAATATGTATGATGGATAATAGTGAGTGTGGTAAGTTTCCCTGCCATCTGCTCAGCAGTAGAATAATGAGAATACCTGAGGGGGTCTCTGTTACAGCAACATCCATATGACTGCCCAACATCTGCTAAGTTATGTTAGCGGGGCGTTTAGAAATCTAAATATACGCCGGTATTTCAGGGCTACGCAGGAAGCCAAACAAATCACAGGACCGGCGGTGATCTTCATCAGCTCGCTGCCGGCTTGATGTATGATCAGCCACTCACCGGCGATAAAACAGGAAATTCTAATCGATTTCCTATAAACCTGTAATTTGTCTTGGAAATATAAGCGATATGATGCGGGGGGCAGAGCTGAATACATGAATTTTCCATAGCATGATGCCACCTACCCAAGTGGGATTCTGTGAAACGGTCACAACTAATAAAAGTAACTACAGCGAGCTGTAACCGTGGTGACAAATATAACACCCAGGTGTGGGACACAGCAGCAGCGATGACTTTAACCCCTCTGCCCTGTGGAAGAACACGAGCTGCAGATAAAACCCACCATGAACATAAAACCATTTGAAAGCATTCTGTGACCTTAATGAACTAATAAAAGATAATAACATGTTTGACAGGATCTTACGGTACAAGTCTCACCTCTTCAGCGACTTTTTAAAGCTACAGGTCGAATCAGGTGTGTTAGACATGTTTTAAACTGGCTCAATTAGTGCTTCATATATTTCTTAAGGTTTTCACATTACATACAAAACATAAAGCTAAACTTTATTTTCCACGGTGTGCAGGCCTCTGGCAGAGAAACAGGCCCATATCGTCACAGGTCAAAGGTCATTCGCTGTTTCATGTTTTCTTGTGAGTAATGGCTTTTAAATGCTTTTCAGACTGACTTTGTTCCTACGCTGTTCTTACATTTCTTCATTGCTGCATAATGTGTTCCTTGATGACCTTTGCCAGGTTCAGTTTACATCCTGATTGGTCAGACAGTGATCAGGCCGAGTTGTGGCTTGGGAAATGATCCAAAAATTTTATTTATATTATTATTATTATTATTATTATTGTTGTTGTTGTTGTTGTTAATTGCTTTTTGTACTTATTTGTTTGATGAACTGCATCATTTTATTGTGAAATTAAAAAAAAGACAAAGCACTTCTTTCCCTGTCACTGTACCTTGTCATTTTCTTGATGTACTTAAAGAACAATCAAAGCAGGCATGAACAAATTCTCATTTATAATATAATAAAATGTGCAAGACAGGAATGAACCCAGACATTGAACAGAACTGATAAGCCTCCTCTGGAACAGAGCAGAGGACGAGTGGAGGACAAAGGGACAAGCAGAGACAGAGGTGGGCTGGTTTCCATGGTACCTGAGAGAGAGAGGGACCTTTCTGCTCCAGGCCCTGGGTCACATCATGTGATGAGTGTGTGCAGATAAATCCCCCCTTTCATCCTGAGCGCCTTTTATCCTGTCTGGAGGAAAGCCTAATGGAACAAATTCATACAGTGCCTTTGATTGTAATAAATTAGGACTTAAAGCCAGTTCATGAGAGCTCCTCTGTTTTCACACATTCAACATGACACTCAGAGGTCCATAAATGAAGCATTCAGTTTTGGCTTTTTAATGGTGCATTTGAACAAGGTTTGATTTCAGGTGTAGAAAACACTGAGAACTGGGTGAAACTTGAATTTATTATACATATTATAGGTTCCTAGCATAATTCTGGCTGTATATCTGAGCACTGTTATCAGAAATGATGAAGCTCATTTAAACTGGTTGGCCTCCTGACATGGATCGATCCAAGTACAGTTACAGATTCTTAGTGGCATTGATATATATACATATTAAAATGTCTCTGGAAAAAAAAAATTAAAAGACCGCATAGATTTATCAGTTTCTCTGATTTTACTTGGAGCTTGGAGCTAATGTCTTCTTCAGAGGTTTTTGTGTTGATTCCTTCAGTGGTTCTTGGTGCAGTGGCGCCTTCAGGTGAGGGGGGCAAAGGGTTTGGATAGTTTGACACAGTGCAGTGGGAAAGTGAACCAACCACTGCAGCTGAAAGTGGAAAAAATGTTGCAGGTTTGATCCCCAATCGAATCGAGTTTAACGGACTACCAGGTGTTACTTCGCTGTAACCCCTCTGAGCTCTACAGGCTGCTTCCTTTGATCCTGAGAGGGGACAGTTTTGGTCAGATGGGTGAAGCTTGGACAGAAGAATGTGTTCTAACAACATACTGACCTCAAAGAAAAATCAAACCTGCAGGTAGAATGAATGAAGCAGGGTGGAGTAAAGCTGTTGGAAAGCCTTGGCCACAATTATTTGTAAAATATGCTTAAAAGGAAACCAACTAATACGAAAGAACCCAAAATCTAGTAAAAATCCAGCCAGATTCAAGCCACAAACCTATTAAAGGCAACAAAAAGCATGTGGTTTCTTTTCAGCTTGTAAAGTGATGTTTCTTATTTCCCCAAGTATTATTTTGAGGAAAAGGTTAGTGGAGAATGCACATATTTGGGCTGATGTGTGTAGTTCTGGGCATGTGTGCCAAGATATTAAATTTTTTATCTGCAACGCTGAACATTTCACTCTTTAAAGCACGGCTAATGAGTCGGCATTGCTTAAAGTGAAAGGATGCTGGCATTACCAAGCAGAACTCTACGGATGCCTGGAGGCTCTGAGAGCAGCAGCCTCCTGACAGACCTTCACTCCTACAAGCACATCATGTATTCTCATGGAAGACATTGAGGAGCCAGTAGTTTAATCTTCCTGCAGTATCAAAAGGTACGGATGAAAAAGTCGGGTGGATTTCCTCTAGAACGATTCACTCACAAAGCTGTTGTTGCTCAAGAAGAAGAAGAACACGGAGAGAAGTTTAAAGTCTGCGGTCGCAGTCCTGTTTTTTTTTCTTCCTGTATCTGGCTGCCACATGAGAGCGAGCATTAGAGGAAGATCCATGGCACAAGCTTAGCTGAGCAGAGCGAGTGCCAGCGGAGTGCATTCGGGAGGAGGTCTGAATGGATCGATACATCACAGAACAAAGGGGGGACTGTGCTTCGGCAGGGGCCCCAGAACAAGACAGGCCCATTGCTCAACTTCTGTCACAGCAGAGTATCACAGGCATCTCACATGCACCTTTTTAGAGTCGGTGCCCGCCGTTACAGAGCAGGGATAGAGACAGATGTGAGGACGGGAGGATAAACTGGGGAAACAACTAGCAGATAGACACATAATCCACTGCAGACACAGAGAGCCACCGCCAAAGCTTTCCTTTCTTCTGCTGACGAGTTTACTAAAGTCTTAAAACTAAAAGACAGAATCTTTTAGTTTTACAGTTGGCTGTGCATCTTGACATCTTGAAGGTGTTAAATGATGTCTTTTAAAAAGACTTACTAGCTGGGTAACCACAAACTTTACTTAGATTTCATGCTTTTTAAAATGTTCTCCCCAAATTTCAAAACGTTTGGCATATGTTTATATTCAACTCCTTTTCTCTAAATAAAACCCAGTCTAATGAATTAATATGAGAAGTTAACTAATTATTAAACATGCTGTGTGTCATATAGTCTCATGTGAATCCAGTGTGAATCCAGATGTTATGGAAAAGTGGAGAGAAGGAATATTATAAAAAGTCCTACTTAAAGTTCAACTTAAAGTTCAATCTAAGGAAACGTGAATAAAGTTAAAACTGAAATTTCTGGGCTGCTTTGTGTTTGTCACAAGACTAATACGCTATATCACCTACTGTCTAAAAAAGGTTTTCATCCCCTTGGATGTTTTACCCTTTTTAATGTTTTTATGAATTAGTCATGACCAACCAAAATGTTGATTTTTTGTCAAATAAATTAACCACAATTTTTTTTTAACTCAAAGTAAAACCTGATTTCTATAAAATAATCCAACTTCACTTTGATATTGAAGGGGTATTTTTGTAATTTGTAAAAAAAAAAAAAAAAAAAAAGAAAAAGTGACATTTTGATGATCAGGGTTGATTTATAGAACAAATAAAAGGGTAAAAAATCCAGGGGGGTGAATACTTTTTACAGACAGCATGAAGCATTGTGAAGGTGGAGGCACCTGCTGTGGGGAAGCTGATCAGAGTGGAAAAGAACATAATCCAGTAATGAGACAATACTTTGACTAGGCCATAGTAACATATGACTATGCTTTCATACACTGTTCTATTGTAACATTGACTGTAAGTTCAGGATTGTTGCCATGAAAGATGACAACAGATCTGTGTCTACCAAGTTTCATCTTCCTATAAACTTTTTTTTTTTTTTTTACTAAATTTTGCATGTAGTCCAAAAGTTCAGTTTTGGTCTCATTAGACTAGAGCATCTTTCACAAATGTCTGCATTGTGTCAAACTTTAAATAAAACCTTTTATGATTTTCTTTTTACATGAACTGTATTCTTTCTAATCTACCAAAATAGAAATATTTTCTTTATTTATTCACTTTATTTATTTATTGTATTTTTTTCTCCAATCTTCCTTAACAGAACTAAACACAGAATGACATGAACAATAAAAGGAGTGGAGGTGTTCAGATATCACATGTAAAACTAGTAAAGGTCACTTTACCACTATGATTTCCCCCCCATTTAATTAGGATATTTTCATATTTTGCAAATCTACAAATAGGTATATTTTGAAATATATATATATATATATATATATATATATATATATATATATATATATATATATAGGCTCAGATTTAGTTAAATCTCCTCAGTGTGTCCCAGTTCCTCCTCTGTATCTCCAGTGTGTGACTTTCTAAGCTCAGTGCAATTAATCACACAAATTGGGTGTGCGCACTGTGTGGCTTTGCTGAAACAATTCCTGACGCATTTGATTGTAAGCAGGGGGAGAAATTAGCAGCAACAGAGAAATTTATTGTTCAGTCTACTGTCTTTGGACACTTTCAGTAACAAATGAATTCAAATCATTAAACTGTCCCAAATAAATGAATCCCTACTGACTCTGAAGAATCAACATGAAATATCTAAGGTTATAGGAATTTAGCGCTCTGCCCTCCTCTTTTCCGCCTGATTACTCCTCTCTATAGAAAGGTTACTGACCAACTTGTTCCTCTTCACACACCAGCAGCTGCATCCCCTTTAACTTTTCACTTTAAAGGGATTGCTGTCCTCATATCAGTCCCGTTTCTAGAGCAGCTAACAGCACAGAGTCACTAGTCCAAAAAAAAAAAAAACAACTGCCTATCCGAGGCTCTCCGGTTCAGTTTGCATCCGGCTTGTTTAGCGTCTGCTCTAGTGGGCTGCAGGCAACACAAATGAAGCTTTAATGAAGGCCAGGATGAATTAAGAGGCAAATGTTGACTCAGCATTTTCCCCACCAGGAGATCCATTGACCCCGAGGGCCGGTAACGGGAAAAATTGAGAAATGCTCGTTTTAATGCTTATCCAATATATACAGCTTCTACCTCGAGATGGGGCTGGGCAATCAACCACTAATCCATTAGACACAGACGTTTTCTTTCTTTCTTTTTTTCTTTTAGTTAGAGACTGACGCGTCATTGTGCTGCTGTCTGTGCTGGCTCACGTTCAAGCTTAACCTTTTAGGGACGCCTGATTGTTGCTAGAAGGTTAAACAACACATTAACATGCATTAAAATATTAAATTATGGCTCCATTTACTATATGAGAGAAAAACAACAACATAAAAAAGGCTTTTAAAATTATGAAGGCAGTTGATGAAGTGGGTGGCTGGAGGGGGTTTGGGGGGAAGAGGGGGAGTCCGTCCGGGGGGAGAGGGCCCGGATGGAGGAGTCTGATGGCTTTCAGATAACTGGGTGCGGCAACTTTTAGCGCCGTGTTAATGAACTGATGGCGAGGTCAAATAGCGAGGCGTTTAAAATCATCTGGCCAATACACTGGATAATGATGTCCTATTCCAAGTATCATGATCAAGAGATTTTTAGTATCAGGAGTCCCTAATAGGGTCACTATGTTGTTACTGTTCTGCCTGTTATTTTACGTCAGACGAGCCATTCAGTTTGTGCTGCCATTAAAAAAATGAAAAGAAAGAAAACAAAACGAAAACACGCCTTTCAGAACAGGCTGAGTGCATTTTTTAGTTAATCAGCTGAACCTGGGCTTTTCCTTAGCGTGTGCTTTTCCACCCTTCAGAAAGACATTCTCTTCCTGTCTGTGTGTCATGTGACTTGCTGTCCTCAGACGTCCCCAAGCAGCTCCTGCAGCAAAGAGGAACGCACCGAGAGCAGCTCAAAACGCTAGCCCTTAAATATTACAATGCTGACAGGTCTGAGTTTTTCCCCCTAGAAGTCGAAGTTTTGTCAGTAATGTAATATTATTACTAAAAAATCAAATATTATTAGAATCAAGAGTGTTGTGGCTATAAGACGTCTCACGCAAAACTGCCAGAAAACCAAACTGATAAAAGCAGTGGACATAACTCCAAGTTATTCATAATATTTGCCTATTTGCAGGTATTTTTGTAGAGCATATTTAAAATATTATGAAAGAAAATCTACATGCTACGTGACACTCTATTGGCTGATATTTGCAAAGGAGGGGGGCGGCCAATCCCTGTCGGGCCATTTATTTTCTGTCGCTGAAAATAAATTGTCTGTACCCCAAGTGTAGAGACAAGGAAGACTGTAGATGATAGCTTCTATGATAGCGCTAAGATGGTTTCCACTGTAATGCATATTAAGGTGTATTTAGTATTTTCACCATCAAAATAAGCACCTTTAAGGGTCTATTTGTGGATATTAGCTTTAACAAGACAGAACCACTGCAGTCCAAACATCTCCATCAATCTGATGAAGAAGGACAAGTTGCTGCTACACAACATCTACATCAGATTTATTGAACTTTCAAGCATTAATTTAACACATTTTACAACTGGGACTCCGCAAATATTCTTTACTGGACCGATTCGATACTGGGGACATCCAGACAAGGTCTTGGTGATATGGATTTAGAATTTGATCACAATATTTTTAGTGCTGTTGTGACAATGCTAAATATTATGACACAAAACATTTATTGCTAGTTTTTTAGGTAACTGGCTGTGACTGCATGGCTCTTCATTCATGTCGTCACAAACATAAATACTTTTCTAAATAAACAGGGTTCTTCAGGACGCCACTTACTTCACAATGTGTGATTTGTATCACTACATAAATAAATCACATTTTGTAATTTGCTGATATTTATAGGTTCTTTCGTAGAGGAAATAATGAAAACATCAATTCAGATAATTTATTTACCATCAATAACCGATATTCATCGTAACAATCAATCAAGACTCTTATCACGATAAAACATTTTTCACAATAAATGATAAATAATAAATAATAAATGATACAATAAATTCCTGCCCCTCATCCAGTCACTGGAGATCTTATAAATATTCATGAATTTTAAGCATCTTTCTCTTTGCTTGGTGTGATTTAGCAGCGTGGGTTTCCCCGTGGAGACTCTTATAAATAGCTACAGCGTGTGCTGGCCGTCCAGAGTCTTCATCTGTCTTCCAGGAAGCATGAAGCCACAGGGCTGCAGGCCAGAGACGAGCCCTCCAGGGTTACAGCGTATCGACGACGAGACGACTTAGAATAAGTGATGCCTCCTGTCTGCCTGAGTGAAATACAGCCTCCACCTTGTTCCCGAGGATAACCAATTAACTAATCTGAGCATTACAGTAAAGCTACAGTGGCAGCACACGCTCCCACCCCATCTCGTCCATTTAAGTAATTGAAGGATCGGCAAGCCTGTCCTGACTTTAAACGTTATAAGGAGGCAATCCCATCATGCTCGTCTTCACCCTCTGGTCCCCTATCTTGAGCTGTCTCCCCCGTCAAATGTCTCTGACTGACATGCTCTCCCCTTCCACTCCCCTCCCTTTTTTTAAGGGTCTCCAGCCCACCAGCCTCAATTTACTCTGCTGCTGCGCCAATAACGGCCAGGGTTAGGAGGTGCACGCCTGGAGCCGGGACGAGGTTCAGGGGAGAGAGAGACGAGAGCGGAGAGGGGCATGGAGGTCTGGCACAAGAGGAAAGCAGAGAGTGATGAAGAAGACGAAGATATGGCGGTGGTGATGGTGGGAGGGGATCTGAGCAGAAAGAAGAGAGAGAGAAAGAGAGGACCCTGTCACTTTGAATCACCATTACAGAGCAGGTGAAGAGAGATAAATGTCAAAGGACTCTCGGCGAAACAAAACAACAACTCGCCTGCACTCATGAAGGCAAACACAAGTCAGCCACAGGTCGGCAGTCCTCTGGCCTCTGGTCCAAGATACGGAGAGAAAATAAGGAGGTTTAACTACAGTTAAAGCTGTGGTACGTAACCTTTTCATACAAAAAAAATACATGTTTTTTTTTTTTTTTTTTTTTTTTTTTTTAAATTTTTTTTAAAAATGTTTATATCCTTGGTCCCTCAAAAATTGGGTTTCCCC
>NW_015115985.1:0-4008 GCF_001443285.1 Poecilia latipinna
CCCATGATGCCGTTTTAGCCGCAGACAAACGGCATATGCCCAGACTGTGATTCTTCTGCTAACCCAGAGGTTCCCAAACTGTGGGGCGCGCCCCCTAGGGGGGGGCGCCGTGTCATTGCAGGGGGGCGCGGGAAGCCGTCTGGATGAAAAAAAAACAAAAAAAAAAAAAAACATGAACACTGTATGCGCTGGGTTTTTACCTTAGAATGGCCAACTCTCTGTTATTCCTGTCAATTTGATACAGTAGATTCTTCCACACTTCCCATATTTGTGTCCTCTGTCACTTTTATCAGCAGTTAAAACAGTTTAGTCCGTTGTTAACATGTTGTAACCTGTTTTTCCGAGCCGCCTTTAAACGCAACATGAGCGCTACGACGCTCGCGCTGGAGGAGACCTGCTGCTGGGCGGAGCTACGTAGGTTTGTGTTAGAATCACGGCAGCAAACCAGCAAAACGCAAAGAGCTTTTCACAGTTTTTCCCTCCAAACTAACAGACTGAGTTGAGTAAAGCTGCTGGATGCAGGTAATGTTAGCTAAAAGATGACTAGCTAATCAACACAGAACCTTAAGCCTAACAAGTACCTTGTAGGCTACCGATGTTGGTGTCTATTTTCAGCTACGTACATTCATTTTGCCCCCAAAGAAGTCACACGCGTCGTTTCAACCAGACAGCCATTTGTAATCCATAGGGGGGACCCAGAAAATGTTTGGAAACCACTGGGGGGGCGCAGAAGAAAAAGTTTGGGAACCACTGGTTTAAATAATTGAGTCGGATTTATTTGTCATTTGTATCGTTACTGCGTTTGTACATTTTGTGTTATGAATACATATCTCTCTGATAAATGGAAATATAAAATTACTACTTCATTCTCCTATTATTACAATTTTGTTCTCATTATTTTTTTCTTACTATTTTCGTATTATTTTCAGAAAATGACGATTCTCGTGTTTAACTATTGTGGTGCAGCTTTATTCTCGCAATATTATGACTATTCTCGTATTTCAACTGTTGCACAACTGTATTCTCATATTATTTTCACTGTATCCTTGTATTATTATGACTTTACTCTCAAAATGAAAGAAAACATGAGGACCAGTTGTCAGTTTTACCCTTTTTCTCTGGTATCGGGCAGCGGTCTGTCCAGAGGAAGGCGATCGCTCAGGAAAACGTTGTATCCATACTTCTCAAAAAGTGCCTGGGCTTCTTTTTGCTCGTCCTCGGACAGATTCTCCCCCCAGTCCTTGAAGAGGGGCGAGCTGGGGAACAGTTTGTTGGACTTTTTCTGCGGGGCGGCAGCGTCTTGGTGCTGCTGCAGCTGCTCCTTCTGGCCCGCCCCGATCTGCAGGGCCTGCTGCAGGACGTCTGCAACCTTCCTCTGAGAGTCTCGGTCCTCCTCCAGGATCTTCTGCATCACATCCTGTCTGCGCTCAAATCCTCTCAGGATCTTGGCTGGAAAAAGAGTAGAAATCCACAAGGTAAAAACACACATCTTTCAACATGTACCTCATCTCATCTGTTTAAATTAAAGTTATAAAGAAATTTTTGTAACATAAGGGAAACGAATAAGAAATGATGCGAAATAAGACAGAACACAATTCTATTTCAAATTCTTCCTCTTCTGTTTTATGTAAAATATACTCATTTAAATTTATAACAAATGAGGCCAAGCAGGAAATGATTTCCATCCTTCCAGAACAATATATTCATTTAAAATTGCACAATAACTCGCTTTATATGGAGAAAAAACATTTAACAGTGGTGTTTTATTCTTCCTCAAAGTTTCATTGACAGAAGCTCATAAAGTCAATCTAAAATTTTACATGTACAGCACTTTACAACAGTACTGAAACATTATTGCAGTAATAAAAAATAGACTAATAAAAAAATACATTCATTAGCTGCTCTAAACAAATGCATTTTTAGCTTTTTGAAACAAAAATCAACCATTAACCTGTTAGCGGTCTGCAAACCAAAAGGTAATGAATTCCACAGCTTGGGGACGTCCAGACTGGGCTTAAAAGTTTAAAATCTACTCTTAAACATACTGGGAACCAGTGAAGTGAATAAAATACAGGAGTGGTAAGAATCCAGGTTTATAGCAACACAAAGGTAATTACAATATTCCTTATGATGGAAGGTCGTAAAGACTTTTCAAGGTCCTTTTTGACTTTACTTGAAGTTCAGCCAAAAATTGGAGCTGGAAAAAATCGGCTCTTACAGCAACAAACCTTTTTCCCAAATTCATCGCCACAAACTGCAAGGAGCCAAAGAAACAAAAGTATGTATTTAATGGAAAAATAAATAAAATGAGTCCACAGAACTTTACCAAAGTCCAACCTTCCTCGCTCGTCACGGCGGCACCCTTATCCTTCCACCCTTGGTTGTTTCTCATCCTCTTCACTTTAACCTCCTGATACCAGGAAAAAAATATTGTCCAATCACCTTTTTTTTTTTAATCCCACATTCTTTGTAAGGTAATAAAAGGTTTTGTCCTCATGCAGGGAGACTGGCAAAAATGCTAAAGTGTCGTTAAAAATGATCCTCGTTTAATGGCTGAAAGTTTTACTTGTAGTTTGCTTTAAAACAGACTTTTTGCATGAAATGTTTTCTAATATGTAGTAACAGATACTTCTGAAGTTGTAGCCAAATGAGTTGAAGTGATTTAACTATATACTTTTGAAACAACTTACGTATGTTTTTGTTACTTTTGTAAATGAAATCTGCTGGCTCTATATATGCATCATGTAGAAATAAAAGAAACTTTAAATTCATATGGTTTTTAATCCTGTTTTTATATAGTGAAATTTTAAATAAATCTTTTTTTTTAACCCAACTATAGTGGTATAATAACCCTTGTGTTGGGTTATGAGTTTCAACCCAATTTTGGGTCAATTTAACCAAGTCAATTTAACCCAACCTTTGGTTAGTTGCCATAACCCAATGTGCTGGCTCAAACCGTCAACCCAACCCAGCTGAGTTAAAACAGCCCGTTGGGTCGGTCCATATTTGACCCAGCGCTGGGTTACGAATTGGGTTGTTCGTAACCCAATTTGAACAACCGTATCAGCTGATACGGTTTATCAGCTGTAAAGGGCTGATAAACTTTACAACCCTTTTTCTGAACCGTCAGAAAATGGGTTGTAAAGTTTATCACTGTTAAGTTGCAGACAAGGACAGAGTCAGCTGAGGTTGTGGAGTTGTAAAGGACAGGATAACGGTAGGCGGAGTGAGGATGAGGAGGAGGAAGGTTGGCACCTGGTCTTTCTTTAAGATATTAACCTCTTAAGATCAACTGAAAACAGGTCAATTATTCAATTCACTTTATTATGTAATTGATTCATGTCTATATAAATATTCTTTTTGGTTCCACAATATTTGATAGATTTTTCCAAGCTGCTTATGTAACAGAGAGAAAAGTGTGTATGTATGTGTATGTGAATTTTACCAATAATAATAATATCTGTAATGAGATTTTTAATCGATGCATGTTTAGAACCACCTAGTGGTGTGATGAGAAACTGCATGTAACGTGTCCTTCAGGCGCTCTCACGGCTTCCCCACCAGATTCCTGAGAAACGCTGGTGGAGTGAACCCACCAGCATATGGGGCCACTGCGTGCAGCTGGAAGTCACATTGCGAAGAGCGATTTATTCTGTGTCTTATCCTCCTGACTACCAGTAGTTCATTTTTGTCCTTTGTGGAGGACATTTCTAAACAGGCACGTGCAGAGGGGGGACCTGGGGGTGCTTGAGCACCTGCCCTTTTTGCTCCTTGCCCCAAAGTGCCCTTTTGGTCAATTTTTTTTTTTTTTTTTTTTTTGCATTATTATTTTCAAAGCCCTCTTCAGACACATAACAACATGTACTACAATTATTTTATTTTATTTTTTTTGTACAACATAATAAGCCTTCCGGTCACCTTGTTACCTTTGACCTTTTGCCCGTGACACATGACGCAGTTGCCTCTCGCGCAGTGACATAAGGCGGCTAACTGGAGCTCAGCATAGCG
>NW_015115985.1:8964-19594 GCF_001443285.1 Poecilia latipinna
TAAGTGCATAAAACCTTTTATTACCTTACAAAGAATGTGGGATTTTTAAAAAATGGTGATTGGACAATATTATTTTCCTGGTATCAGGAGGTTAAAGTGAAGAGGGTGACAAACAACCAAGCGTGAAAGGATAAGGGTGCCGCCGTGACGAGCGAGGAAGGTTGGACTTTGGTAAAGTTCTGTGGACTCATTTTATTTATTTTTCCATTAAATACATAGAAAGTCGTTTTTATTGTAGAATTTTTTTTTTTCCTGTAAATTGTGATTCCACTTTTCATCAAAGTCCCGGGTTGAATTTCAACGCCAGTCCGGAGTTAAAATAATATATTTTTGACTTTTATAAGAGAAGACTCAGCACTGGGTCGAAGTATAAAACTGGACTGAAATCAATCTAAAACAAAGTCGTTTTCTAAAAACCTATTTTAGCGTAGTAAAACAAACATTTTCTAAAATTTTACACACTCAAAAAAAAGAAACAAGTTGGATGAAACAAAAAACCAGGAAGGTATGCTACCTTAATGCTTCTTCGGACTAAATAGGAACATTTTTAAATTAATTAAAGGTTTTTTAAAAATAAAAGCATTGCGTGAGTGCTCTCTTACTTTTATGACTTCTTTGTATTCAATCTTATACGTTTAGAAAAGAGGAAATACCACAAACAAATGTGTATTAAAAAACATTTTTATTTTGACGACTTCACTTTACAAGATCAAGGTTTACAAAGTTTTACTTTGTAATAGAAAATAAGCAAAACAATAAGCCAAAGCACAAATCTATTAATGATTTTAGTCTTTGACTTTTCTTTACAATATATTTCACTAAGCTGTTCTTAAAGTACATAAAATAAAGTTTCTAAACGTAAACTTCAGTACAGGGCCTTATGTTTAGCATAAAATATTTAGATTTCACAACACAAAACATTTAATTTTACTATGTTTAGTTTCTAGTTCAAATATTACTTGAAATAAAATAAAACTACGAATAACTTTGCAGCAAGATAGGAGCTCATTTAAGTAAATTATTTGTATTAAAGATGCCATACTTCTCTGGATACTTCTGATTTATTTATCATTTTTATTTAAAGGTTTAGAAAAAGTTGTGTCTTTTTTTTTAGGACACATGCCTGTTGATTTCAGTCCAGTTTTAGAAATTAGATCAAAAATACCCAAGTTGTGCTTTTAAGTAATTTTTGCTAAGAGACGGGACGTTTATAAAAACCTGGAAATCCTCTTTAAGCACCTTATCAGGTAAAAAGTCCAGTCATCAGTTGGGACTGAATGTTGTGCGCAGCCTCAGTGAGGAGAAACCCGGCGGATGGACAGAAACTCACTGAGGTTGTTGAGGCTTCGCTCCAGGTCGGAGAAGCTCCTGACGGCCCGGTCCGGGTCCGGGTCCAGCTGCCTCCCGGTCCTCTCCCTGGCCTCCTGCCCGGTCCGCAGGAACATCCCCAGGTAAAGCAGGAGCCCCACGCACCCCGCGATCAGCACCGGCCGCTTGAAGGACACCGCTCTCATGATGGAACCGAAGCGAGACTGGAAGCAGCCAGCCTGCAGTACCGACTAAAACCTACGAGCTTCCTGCACCGACAGGTTCTGCAGGTACCCGCTGCTGCTTTGGCAGTGATGCGCTGCGGCGCGCAGGTGTGTCTAATCAACAGTGACGTCAGCTCAAATGGGGCGTGGCCTAGAGGTTATAATTAAACGTCTCGGCCACCGTCAGGAGCCTGCTGGTCAACTTCACACAAACATAACTCAGAACGTTCTCCAGTTCCAACAATCAGGATGACGCAGAAACCAACAGGGTGCGACGGGTTCGTCCCACAAGTATTCATACCCCTGAACATTCAGGCAGGTCACTCAGGTTTATGTTTTTAACTCATAAAAAGCTAAAAATTATGACGTATCCCTTTACACTCAAAAAACTACTGGTTCAATTTACTTAATACAGTTAGTAAGTGTCAACAATTCCCACAAAACTTAGATATGTTCAGTATAAATAAATATAAAAGTATTTCATTATGCTGACTTTGATATTTTTTATAAGTGGAGTTTAACTGTATTTAATAAAACCAATGAAAAATATCACTGAGTTTTGCTTTGTTTCACTCATTTTAATTAATTTAGCAGCAGTAGTTTTATTTGACTTAGTTTTATTTGATGTCCACACAATGTAAATCAAATTACACCACTTTCATTTTATGGAACAAACATTTATTACCTTTTCATAACATTTATGTTTAGCAGTGATGCTGCTAAACACAGCAAATCTTTCCATCTTCTTCCTTCCACAAGAGAAAGCAACAACAAATATTTGCAAGTAATTTTTTTCTGACGTGAGGATTTGTTTTGCCCCATTTGGGGAAAAACTGAGAGCGTGACTCAAAGAATACAATTTGTGTCTTTTCCTGAAGAATTTGAAGAAGAAGTGTTTTGAATTTGGGAAAGACTGAAAAACATCTGCAGTTACAAAACTCCTCTAGGATTTTTCTCTACAACTTTAACTTCTCAGTTACAAACCACAAATATAAAACTATAGCACCAGAGACACCATTCATCCGTCCAGAGAGGACACACCGGGACATTCTGGTGTCCCTGGTAGACATCCTGATCAGATGTCCAACTCGCCTCTTTATTTAGGTTCTGGCTACAGGTGGAGGTAGATGATGCAGTAAATCTGACGTCCTGAATCGTCTGTCCGTTTCCTGCTGCCTCCTAAACCAAACCAAAGGCATCATAAACGTTTATTAAGCCGCCTGTCCGATTCCTGCTGCGTCACAAACGTTTTTTATGAAGTGAGCCCCAGCTGCGGCTGAGTGGCGCTAGGCGGTGGTGACCCGGTTCTGGATGGTCCAGCTCTGGCCGCTGCAGCGCTGGATGACCAGCTGGCAGTCCAGGTATTCTCCCGGAGCGACCTCCAGACATCGCTGCGTAGCTTTGTTCCTTATTTCTCGGCCCTGTGAAGATTTGATCAAACAATAATCAATCAAGTTTATTAGTACAGCACGTTTCATCATACAGTCAACGATGGTGAAAACCAGACATTACATTCTGTCATGTTTCAGGGTTTAGTCTAAGGAACTCAGCAGCTGCGTTTCCATTAACAAATTGAAATTACAAAAATAAATGTACTTAATGGAAACTTTGAAAAATCTCATGATTTTTTTAATTAAAACTTTGTGAGATGGGATAAAGGATTTTTTCAAATAGATGTATTTTTCTGAACTGCAGTGGAAGCATTGTGATCAACAGCCAGATGATACTACTGGCAGAAACGACAAAGACAATGACAGGAAGTGGAGGAGGATGATGGTTTGTTTTTGTTTTTATTTGATGTGCAGCCGGCTCCACCAGATCTCTCACGGCATCAGTTCATGAAACGTTGTGAGTCTTTAGAACGTGCGGAATCCATCACTCTTCTGTAAAATGGCAGAAGTTCCCCAAAACGCTGCATATGTAACTGCTACCAAGTAGGCGGGGCTTGTTGCCCCAACACCTCCTCTGATTGGCTGATAGACGGTGAGCGCTGGCGCCACAGCTGAATTATGAATATAGCTCATGTGTTTACATCCGTCGCTGCCTTTATTTTAAAATCTTAATGTGTGAACAAGCCGGATATTTATTATTATTATTCAAATGTGATTTTAATTTTATGTCCTGTTTAATGGAAACACTGCATCTGCAAAATTGCTTTTTTTGACATTACTAAAATATTGAAACAGATTTGAACACATTTGTAACAGAAACACAGATACTGTTGCAGTAATCAAATCAACTGAAGACAAATGCATAGATGAGTTTCTCTAGAAGTTGCTGGGACATTCAGTTGATAGAAGGCCGACTTTATAACTGCCTTTCTGTGGCTCTGAAGGCTCAGGTCAGAGGTCATCAAGATCTCTAGTTTCTAGATGTAATAACTGAAGCGGTGTGTTGACTGTAGAGCTAGATTCCTCTTTAGGTCCAAAGATAAAAACTTCAGTTTTCATTCGTGAGATGATTTCAGATCACAGACAGAAAGAGTTCCCATTATTCCCATTGCTCCCATGGTTCCCATTGTTCCCATTGCTCACTTCATTCCCATTGTTCCCATGGTTCCCATTGTTCCCATTGCTCACTTCATTCCCATTGTTCCCATGGTTCCCATTGTTCCCATTGCTCACTTCATTCCCATTGTTCCCATGGTTCCGATTGTTCCCATGGTTCCCATTGCTCACTTCGTTCCCATGGTTCCCATTCTTCCCATTGCTCCCATGGTTCCCATTGCTCCCATTGCTCCTATGGTTCCCATGGTTCCCATTGTTCCCATTGTTCCCATTGCTCCCATTGCTCACTTCGTTCCCATTTTTCCCATGGTTCCCATTGTTCCCATTGCTCCTATGGTTCCCATGGTTCCCATTGTTCCCATTGCTCCCGTTGCTCCCAGCTCACCTGCCTGAAGTCCCAGTTCATGTGTAACCAGGCAGCGGTTCCGGCTGTACTTATGGGATCTCAGGCCGCCGATGATGATTTCACCCTCTGTGTTGTAGAAACATTTCTGCAGGACGGAAACACGCTCACGTTTTGGACTATGTATTAATTCAGTATGAGCTGGTGTTAATGATTCTGTGTGATACCTGCGGTTCCTCGGAGTGGCACTCGTATAAGACCGGGATGCTTCCAGGAACGTCTCCCTGATCCACACACTGCTGCTTTACCAGGCTGTTCTGCAGCTGAGCAGAGATCCGGGTCACCGAACCATCCGAACATCCTGAGTACATTTATCTAAAACTAAGGCCTTAAAATGTCTTAAAATCATTAAAATAAAAGTTTAAGTGGACTTAAAAGTAATAATTTAATTACTATTTTTAATGTTTATGTCTTAAATTTGGTCGTGGTAGAACTAGCTAATCTCATATATTTTGCTTTTTTTGTGTCGGGGATGCTGATGTGGCTTGAGACGGTGGAGACTGAGGCTAATGCTCCCAGGCTAGCTAGCAGGGCTATGTTAGCAGTGTTATCAATACATAGTATTTGATCTATATCTATAATGGGTAAATATTAATTAATTGCCAGCTGACGAGAAGTTTGTTGTTGCTACTGATTATAACAAGTTTTGCATTTTGTTATTTTCTCATTTTCACAAGAAGTTCTATATCTCATAATGAGAAACTTTCATGTTAAAACAAAATATAAAACTTGTTCAAATGGAAGTTTCTCCTCGACTTGTTAAAAAGGCATGAAGGTTTTCTCTAACACTTCTTCTCACTGTTTCTAAGAGGAGTTGCTGTTTTACTGTTATGACTTCTCTTAGTTAAAACAGAAGATATTGTGGTTTTAATAAGATTTAATAATGAGATTCATAAATTAATGGCATTTAAATCTCATTATAATGAGAATGTTTTCTCATTTTAACAAGATACTGCTCCCACATTTATTTCCAAGTTCTGCCAGTTAAACACTTCAACAGGATCCCTCAAACATTTATAGCTTTTTTCAGTCTTATATTTAATTCAAGGTGGGATCAAAAATTTTAATTCAGTTAATTTCTATTCACAACAAATGTTGTCTTGAGGCACTCTACAGTAAAAACTCATTTTTTGGTATAAAAAAGGTCTTAAAAAGTCTTAAATTGTACTTGTGTAAAGCTGCAGATACCCTGTTCATGTATTTTTAAAAGCATATTAATGTGAAGTAGCTGAACTCCTGAAACGGTTCTCACCACACCGTAGCCCAGGATGTCATCCCATCGCTCCAGACTCGGGTAAACATTCTCCAGGTACCAACTGAAAGGTTTGCATTTCAGCTGCTTCCTCAGTTTTTTCCTCTTGGAAACGTCACCGATATCGATACCGTGGTCCTGTTTACAATAAACACCAAACAGCTGCACATTAAAGTTTTACACTTGGCAAAATTCATGCTAAAAGATTAAACTAAATCAGGTGAATAATTATTTTAATCATTACAGTGAAGCTAATGTTCCTGCATTTTGCCTTTTTTCCTGTTTATTATTTATCCACAAATTAAAGATTAGAGTTAAAATTCAATTCAGATTATAAGAGGTAAAACTCTCTGAACACATTTATTTACATTCTTGTTAAAAAATGAGACTCTTTGTGTGACTGGTGTCCTAAAGAAACATTTAGCATTTCAGTTCAATTCAAAAGTACTTTATTGATTGAAACAAATCAATTGATTTTAATTAACTACATAAAATGAATTAATAATTCCATTTGTGGAGCAATAATTACTTATTGTTACCTAAAAAATAAGTAATTAATATTTATTGTAGTTACTATTATCATTATCACATTAGTACCACTGAATATCTTGATAAAACTTTCAGTGTAAACTTCAACTGGAGCTTTTTTAAAACACTCATTTTAACTAAAAACCCCACCTGGTCCTGACGCTGAAACCTTTTATCAAAAAACTTGAGTTTCTTCTAAATGTATTGGTTTTAATTCCAATTTGCAAAACTCTATGGTCAGAGCAAAATGACCATAAAGTCCATTTGAAATTTCTGAATTTGAAAAAAGTAAAAAAAAATAAATAAATAAATAAAAATGTCTCGCTACATTTTCTGACATTTAGCAGAGAAATAATTTCAGTGATTCTAACTGACTGAAAACAAGAGACATTCGGTCTGATTAACTTCAGACAGATAAAACTTGTTCATGTGTCTTTTTATTGGGTAAATATATGACTGTCGTCACATTTGCAGACCTGTGACGCCTCTTATGGGGTGAATGTGGGGTCACATGTCCGTCACATGGGGTCAGCTGGATCCTGGTGACCTGATGTGACCCGACTCTATTTACACATGATGTAAACCAGCCTGGCTGTAAATGACGTTTTTATCATATTAACTGATGCAAGGCGTCATGATCTGTGTATATTGAAAGGATAAAGGTTGAACATAGTTTATATAAGAACTAAAGCAACATTAATATGTTGACTTAATTCAGTTCCAATAATTATTGCGTTTGCTGTAAGTTGGGGGTTTGAAACCCTGCAGGGCGTCTGGTGAGTTTCAGGTCATTAACTTGGTCCAGATGTGTCCAGGTGAGCTGGAGTGGGACACGTCCATGAAAAGACCAAATTATAAAGCTTTACTCTTTCACCCATATTGACAACTTAGCTGGAAGCCTCAAATTGAACATACTAGAAATAAAATTGTAATACTGTTTAAAATAAAAGATTTAATAAAAAGACTTATATTCATTCCTCTTTGTTTATGGCCTATTTGTCGTATTGCTCAGAAATATGAGGAGAAACAAATAAAGCAATTTGTTTGTTTTTCCTATCTGAACTATTCAGATATTAAGCTACAAAAAAAGCGATTATGCTCATTAATAAAGTTTGATATTGCAAACAAATTAATAAACTTAAATTAATACTTTAAAATGTAGAGATATTGTACATATACAAATACTGGAAATAATGTATAAAGCGCTGAACAAAGATTTTCCTTCTGGAATTCAGAAATTATTTAAATTGAGAGAATAAATATATTTATGAGGTTTGTTCACATTTGAACATCTAAAAGAGAAAAGTCCAGAAAAATCCAGATGAATTTCAGTAAATGGAGTGAAACTGTGGAATAAATTGAGTGACGATTTCAAATTATGTGTGTTTTTTTGGAGAGATTTAAAAGAGCTTTAAAATGTATCATCTGTTTTGTGTAACTATGTAATATTTGCATATTTAAATATAAATGTGTGTACATGTACCTGTCTATGAATAAGGAAGAAAAGTATTTTTTGTTTTTGGTAAGTTATGGGTTTCTAGAAGTATTTTTGTTTTCTTTTCTGTAATATTGTTAATTTACCAGAATGAAGTGAATTTGACCTTTACTGACCTTCAGAGGGACGTTCTAGGCAATAAAAACGTTTTTCTTGTATTCGTCCAACCAAATGTCTGCCAGCCTCAGCGCGTTCCTCCGCATGGACGGGTTCAGATCCGGTGCGTACGGTTTGTGCGCTCTCTCGATGTGAGCGACCCTGGAGCAAGGCACGACCTTCACGCTTCCTCCACACAGCCACGCCTGGGCGGTCAACACAGGGGTCAGAGTTCAGCTCTGATCCAGTCAGCCATTGTTTTTATTGCTGCCAACACTCACGCGGATCCCGAGCTCCACGTTTTCCCCTCCATAAATTGTCACGCCTCCATCAAGTCCGCCAATTTCTCTGAGAAAGCCTCGGTCTGCTGCAAAGATTCCCATGACAGACGGACTCCTGCACGAAAGATCAGAGTCTGAGAAAAAACGGCCACAACCGGCCTGCTGCGAAATATAAACAGCACAAGAACAGGCTGAAAGTAAAGCAGATCTGTGTTGATCTGATGCGTTTACTATTTGACTCTCTAGACCAGGAGTGTCCAAAGTGGGTCCTGGAGGGCCAGCATCCTGCATGTTTTAGTTCTTGTAAAACTTACAATTGAATAAAGTTTTATACCTGTTAGTAAGTTTTGGTTATCTACTGTGAATAATTCTTCAAGTACTTAGACATTAATTTTGATGTTCTTATTTTGAAGACTATTTTTGCAGCAGTTCTGTTTCCTCTCCTCACGTTCTCCATAATGAAGTGCAGGAAGTTAAGTTTGTTTTGTACCCAGAATGCATTGCTGTAGTTCCACAGTAGATATTTTAAAATCTCCTGATGTCCTGGCTGGAGCCGTACTGTGGTCAGTTAGCCAAATTAGCAACAGAGTTAGCAAATATCAATAATGACCAAACTGAAAGATCTGCTCTAAAGAATCGCTTCCTGGAGGAAATGACAAACCTGACCCTGTAGAGGGCGATGTGTGTGTAGTGCTTTAGCATTAGCATAGCTAATGATTATGGTTAGTGCTTTAGCGTTAGCACAGCTAACTTTAGTTCACAGCTTAGAACCAATAAAAACAACAAAGTCAAAGTTTTGATGATCGGTCAGTTCAGATTCTGATAAACACCTTTATTAGCACTTTGCTACATTTGGCTAATTTCTGTCTGAAGTTCTTTGTGTTTTATTTGTGTTTTCTCACATTTTGGACATGATTTAAAAATGTTACATTTTTTTTAAATTAGTAACAAAGATCATGGCTCTTTAATATTTCATTTTCACCGATATATACTGCTCAAAAAAATAAAGGGAACATTTCACTTTAATTTTGTGTGTGGCTCCAAATCCAGGCCTCCATTGGTTAATAAATTTGATTTCCATTGATGATTTTTATGTGATTTTGTTGTCAGCACATTCAACTTTGTACAGAACAAAGTATTCAATGAGAATATAGTCGATTATGTTAATCTAATAATCTAATAATCCCTGGTTTTGTTTTTCCAACCTACTTCTGAGGCTGTGATTCATCCACGTCGTTCCAGTTCGGTTTGAAGAACTCATACATGCACCACAGGGCCCAGTCAAAGCCCTGAGCAAACGACATGCATCTTTCCACATGCAGATCATCAAAGTGGAGCTTTTCAAACACAGGCAACACGACAACAGTTCTGTCAGTTTTGATCTGGGCCAGCAGAGGTTCTGCCCTGCAGAGGAAATAACAAGGTAAACATTTAAGCAGCTCAGCAGGAGGAGGAGATGTTGGACTTTTGTGTTTTGTGCGTACCATCCTCTTGTAGCTTCAATGTGAGCATCTAAAATGGCCACCACGTCTCTAGTGGCATGCTGCCAGCCGGTGATCCGGGGCTGGGACAAACCCATCTGACTTGTGTGCCAGACTCTTTTAACGAGCCCAGGCCTTTCTTTGTGAATCTCGTCTATGTAATCTTCTACCGGTTTCCCAAGATCGTCTGAAAACACATTCTGAGTCAGAAGAACAGGAAGTAGTTCGCTTTACTTTGACATTTCAGAGTTTTGTTTGTATGTTAATCCCTAAAACCTCTGACCTAAAACATCTTCTGTGCACAATAAGAAAAAAACATAAAAAAACATCCTTACAATCTCAGAAATCTAGTTTGGTGCTGGTGACTGCTGAAGTGCAGGTTACATCCAGAGGGAAGATTGTAGCTGCAGAAGTAATAAGCTAAATATTTAATGAAGCTCAGAATGAGAAGATGTTGGATACTGAATGAGACCAGAAGCTCTGCAAAGCAAATTTCTAAGCCACATTTTAAAAAAATATCTTACACATGGGATTAGTTTCAGAAAAGTTTCCACCCACATAAAACCAGACACCACTGAGCGTTGCTTTAAACATGCCAACCTAAAGGGGGCAGTGTAGCGCTAAGATAAAAACTGTCAGCCAATCAGATTGCTTCAAAACAACAACAACGTTTTGTTTGGAACTAAACATGGCGGCTCATTTATGTGGACAGACACAGAAGTTTAAACAGCGCATTAGGATATAATCTTAATAAAACACAAAATGTTGATTGGGAATTATGCCAAAGCAAGTCTGTGGATTTACTGGCGTATTATTTGTCAAAGATCCAAAATACAGAATTTTTCCAAATCTCCACTTTGAGTTCATATAGAAAATAATTTTTGGTGATATTAAACAGCGTTTTCAAGTTAACGAAATGCAAAAACAAATAAATTGTTTTTGTTTTCCCAGATATCTGGTTTTGTGTGAACTAGGCCCGAGAACGCTGAGGTGGAAGCATCATGCTGTGGGGTGATTTTCTGCACCAGACCCACCATGAGTTTTACCCTCTATAG
>NW_015115985.1:22792-46198 GCF_001443285.1 Poecilia latipinna
ATAGGAGGAAAATATGAGACCAGATCAGAACTGAGCCCTGCAACATGACGATGACCCAAAGTGTTCCAGTAGATCCACAGAGAACTGGCTGGGAGAAACCCAGGGCCTAGTCAAAGCCCAGATCTTACGGAGATGCTGTGCCTCAAACATTTCAAGAAATACAAGCTTAAACGTTTGTCTGTGAACTTGACTTTGGAAGTCTGATGTGTCTGGGCTCACTGTAGGTGCTGTGGTCGTCCACCAGGATGATTTCCCTCAGCAGGTGTTCAGGCGTGTTGGTGATGACGCTCCGCACCGCCCTCTTGATCACAGAAAGCGCCTCGTTAACGTAGATCAGCACCACGCTGACGCTGGGCAGGGCTCTGGGGTATTTCTTCTTCAGACATCTGATCTGCGTGTTTGGTTGGAGAAGATCCGTGACTCCAGCAGGAAGTGTGTCATCGTTTGTTGTTTTCAGCGACTCCTACCTGGGATCTCTCATGTCAGGAAGTTGCCGGTCGAGGGCGATCTGGTTGCTGAGGAAGGCGTTGTAGCCGTAAATCCTAAAAAGACCTGCGGCCTCCTTCTGCTCCTCCTCTGACAGGCCGTCGCCCCACTTCAGAAACAGCTCAGAGTTCGGGTACAGCTTCGGCGCCACCGCCTTTTTGGACTCTTTTTGGTTTTTATTTGGAGAAGGTTCTTCTGGTGAGCTTTTCTTGGCAGGTTTCTCTAGTAGATTTGCTTTTGGGCGGAAAATTAAAACAACAGTTTACACTTGGAGACAGCAGAAGGCAGGCACCGAAGGTATCTCCTCCACCTCCTCCCTCATCTGCTACTGCCGTCTGAAGAAATGAACCAAAAACAACCAATCAGAGCCAGGAGGCGGGTCTTAGTGCTGTCAATATGCTCATGTACTCGCTGCTAAATATGCTACTGGCAACTCACCTTTACAAAAGCCATTTATCTGCTGTCATCGGTGGCTATGCTAACTAGCCTTCACAACAGCAAAGAGCAAATGTCACAAGGAGAGTGATTGACAACACTAAGACCCGCCCCCTGGCTCTGATTGGTTGTTTCTAATTAGCGCTGGGAGAAGGCCGAGGAACAGATTATCTGTCTCACAGCAAGCTGCCATGACATGGTGACAGTTTTAATAAATATTTAAAATCTTTTTATAAAAGTTACTCACTGCAGCTTTAACTGACTGAACTGTTAAATATTTTAAATCTTTTCTCACCCAGCTTGTTCAGGGTCTCTTGAATCCTGTCCAGTTTTCGGTTCATGGCTTCCTGGTTTGTTACGTGTTTCTGATGCGATTTTTCTTCTCTCCACCTCCCAGTCATGAAGATAATTAGATATAAAAAAGCTCCAATCACTCCTACTCTAAAATAAGCCTTCATGGCTGTTTCAGATGAAAAACCAAGTCAGCATCGTTCCGTTCTGGCTGCCATGCAGCTCCTAAGCCGCACAGCTCCAGCTCAGACCATAAAACCCATCTTATCGCAAAGATAATATTAACTTGCAGGTGGACTTTCAGTGAGTCGTTTACATTCTGTCAAACAAATCAGTAAAAGGGAACATTAGCACCTGTAGAAGCAACCACTGCCTGGACTGAGATTTAAAGTTCTCAAAATGTTTTATGGGTTTAGAGTAAATAGTCTGTATTTACATGATTTCATGTTTCTCGGTTAGTTCTGATTTTCCAGGAAGAAAAAAAGATATTTAAAAAGCCGAGACACATTAAAGAGCAACCTAAAATACAGGACAAATCAGGATTAAAATCACGTTATATATAAACAATGTTTGCAGCTTTGAAATGTTCAGTAAAAGACAAACGTCTCATATGAACAAATACCTGCAATTTTTGTTTCCAAATGGAAATTAAAGGATTTCTCAAACATGAAATCACAGAAACGCTCCAGATGTTTTTGATGAGCAAATAAAATTATGAAAACCTGATTTTACATGACAGATCGGATCAAAACTTTAAACTCTTGTATTACAGAGACTGAACTTAATGTGGCTTTTGACAAATTAAACTTTAGGAAAGCAATTAGAGATGATAATTAATCTAATGAGTGTTAAAACAACCTGGTTTGTTTCTAATGATGTTTTTTGTTACTCTATTTGAAAATCTTTAATTAAACTAATTTCAAAGATCGGAGTAACGATCATCAGTCTCCTTAGTTGGTTTATGAATTTTATTCCAGGTTTATGAATTGTAGGTTGGTTAACTAGTCAGAATATTGTAGTTTATTGGCAGAGGAACAGAACTGGTTTCTATCAGACATATTCTTTAACTACAGTAGTTAAAGCTGCAGTACGAAACTTTTATTAAAAATATTTACACATTTGTTGAAAATGTCACCATGTATGAGACAAAAACGAGTTCCTCTGTGTGCATCAATCAGAGCCAGGAGGCTCTGATTGATGCATTCATTAGCACATTTAGCAGTGAATACAATAGATTGATTGGCAGCGTTAAGACCCACCTCCTGGTTGCTTTTGTGGTCAGGAATGGTTCGTTTCTTTAGAGAGCAACAGCAGCTCAGGAGATCTTTTCTCAGATTATATGCCTCATAACATTTAATATGTAAAAACATTTTTATGAAAGTCACACGCTGCAGCTTTAATGCCAGGAAACAAGAAGGAAAGTATTTTTAAAACTTTTACAGATTTTCAAAAAGCCTTTGTGTTAATTGTGAATCAAATTTATGTGAAATTCTATAATTCTGTAAAAGTTATTAATCAAAATGTGTCCAGGTGAATTACAGTGATGACGCAGAAACATCCAGTAAGGATAATTCTTTATTTATGTACAGAATAGCACTAAAAGAAGCTGAATCACGACGCGAGCCGTGGCTCAGTAGTTGACCGTCTTGGCCGGCTTGGTCTCGTCCAGATCGGCCTCCAGGTAACGGAAGCGGCGGTGGCGGCGCAGGATCTCGATCGCCTTCTGCTCCACAGAGGAAGCCGTGATGCCCAGATCCTCCAGACCAGGAAGTCCAGGATACTTCATGTCTGTTGTGTGAAACTGGACAGAAACCAAAGAGCATTCGGGTTAATGAAGATGGGAGGTTCGTGTTTCTCAAACCTTTTCATTTAAACACTCACCGACCTCCTGACTAAGAATAACACAACTTAATATCCACCTGAATGAAAACTTATTGATGTCTTCCTCCGATCAGACGGACAGGAAAAAGTTTTAATTAAGAAAAAAAAAAAACCAGGAAGAGGGCAGTGGGTCAGTTATGCTAGCTTGACTATGACAAAATTAACATAGATGTGCTGTGGAATTCTGCGCGTTTCGGTTCAGTTAAAAAATTTTAAAATGGCAACTAAAACGCTGACTAGAGCAGGTGTTTAAATGAACTGATCAACCACCACTGTGTTAGCTTAGCTAGTAGCAGCAGCAGCTAATCTACCACAGCGACGACTTATTGATCACTAAAGTCTGAAACCATGAGACGAACTGAATGTTCTGTTCTTCGTGTGGGAAAGGAAGTGTTTTTTGGTGTTGAATCCTGATACACTAGTGGAGCTGTTGTCAGTCAGTTGCTATGGCAACGGGTCTGAGTAGCGTAGCCGACAGAGGAAGAAAAAAGAATACGAGTGGCTTTGAGTTATCCTTCACTTGTTTTTCTGCGTCATTTCCCTTTATTGCACTGAATTAATAACATCTCCAGGTTTCTTTAGTTAACGTTCTACTGCAGCAGTGCCGATATGAAGAATCTGTTTCTGCCTCCAGCGCTGAGCACAGGCACAAAAAGCCTGGATGTAAACAACACGCAACGTGTCTATAAGTATTCCTGGTGTTATTTTCTTCCCATCAGTATCTTCTGCTATTCTTTTGAGGATTTAAGCTACTAATTCATTATTATTTTAAACACAATCCTTCAGTAAGCTAACTGTTGCATTTTGAGCTCAGGTCACGGAAAATAAATGGCCGTTTACATGCAGTATAGTGCAAACCACTAGGGGGCGACTCGGGGACCACAGTTAGAGGAAGACTGATTTAAATGAGGAAAAAAATAAAAACAACTTAAACTTTGAGTTTAAACATCTTCATCGTCTCACCCTGTCGATTTTGTCCGGGGTCGTCCAGGGTTCAAACGGGTTCATAGCAAAAATCCTGGCAGCCAGGCTGAAAGCAGACAGCAGTCGTTACATCAGTCGCTAACAGTAGAAGAGTCCATCATCAATGACATTATCATGCTTTAATGTCAGCCTTTGTTCTGATCAGTGACTCAAAACAAGCACTCCCTGCAGAAGCATGAGGCTGCCTACTGGTAGAGCGGGCGTGGCAGAGGGTAGGGCACGAAGGGCCGGTGCGCCAGGCCGTAGATGTACTCCACCAGGTCGTGCAGCAGGTAGCGGTTTGGCCTGCAGATCAAACACAGGCAGATAACAAGAATCTGTTGCAAAACAGCCTCTACGGCAAGCCAATTTAACACAAAATCAGCTTCACTTACGTTACAGATTCATGAAATGAGTTTATGACTAGAGAATCACAATTCCTCCAGTCATAGTATTTTAAAAAGCATTCAGAATACACACTCCTATTTGCATATCATGGCCACAGAATGTATTTTTAATAGTTTTTTTTATTTTATTTAAGTTAACCCAATGCTGGTTCTTTAAATTACAGCGTTATGCACAAATTTAGTTTTGTTTAAACATAAACTGATGGAATCTTATAGAATTGCTTTAAATACATTTTCTGTGTGTTTACACTCTCTCTTCACAGAATCTCCACACTGTTTGAATAGAAAAATTGGTTTACAAAATACTTATAAATTATAGTTATAAAGATTAGTTATAAATTAAAAATAGTTGCTTCTCTGGTTATATTCTGACTAGAAATGATACCAGATTTACCATTAGGATCTATAGTGGCTACAATTCAAGATGCCTGCAATGAATTACTGACGATCTGAAACATATTTCAGATAATTAAATTATAAACATTAAGTACATTTAAAGTTAAAGATATATTAAATGTATTTTAGATGGGGGGGGGGGGGGAAAAAACTTGTCAAAACTAACTTAAAGATATATGAAACTATAATTTTGACATCTCAAAATTAATTTTCTCCAGATAAATTAGATATCAGGAAAACAATTTTTAAAAGTTTAGACTGTTTTTCTCTTTCAATTTTTCCTTTTACTAGTCAGAATATAAATGCAGAAATCTTAAATCATTATTCAGTAAAATAAAATGATTTTATGCTAAAACTGCCTGCCATAAAACAGGCTGTATAAAAGGAAACCTTCATATCAGGTTCAACTGGTTTCCAGTCAACATTACTTTCTGTTCATTTCAAATCATTTAAACCAGAAGAGCTGCCTTATTGTTGTTATTTCTTTATTATTTCTCTAACATGAAATAATGAAAAAAATCTTAAATTTGGATTTAAATCTGATTTGACTGAGCTTCTGCTCATGTGCTGAATTATTGGACATAAATTGTTCCAATGTGATTTTCATACCCCAGAACATTTCCATGTTTTGTCACATTTACTAAATAATTTCTGTAGCAAAACATTCATATTTATCTGATCTGATCCTAATTTTGGAGCGCTGCTGAACATATTTGAGATTGTTTATGTTACCCAACGAGGGCGAAAGTCTTCCCGTTGGCGTCTGGGTCTCGCACCGCGCTGACGATCGCCTTGGCAACGTCCACCACCTGAGGAAGAAACCCACCGTTTATTTCTGTGATCATTTTTCAATCAAAATCAATGATTTAGTGGAGATACTTTTGGACTTTTGGGATAATTTTTCCTCATTAAACTGCTTCCAACATCTACAGATAGAAAAACAGATTTGAAACATTTTTATTCTTAAAGAACTTAAAGCTTGAGTTCTTTACTCGCCATATTGATCGATCAACTATTACTTCTCATCTATTAAGTCTGAGGCAGCAGTGGAGAAACACTGCCACCTGCTGGTGAGAGTTAGCGTCACTTAAATCAATAAAACCAATTATGTGTTGGCACAAAAAATGTCAGTATCTGTAAGCCTGTCATCAGAAGCAATAAATCAATTATCCACCTGATAAATTAAAATGAGTTTGATGAAGTGTTGATTTACTTTAATATTGTTAAAAACCTGGGAATTTAGAAAATGCTACAAACATTTAACCTCCGATATAAAGTAGGCAGTTTGCACTTTTGCCTGTTGAAGATGAATTACTAATCATTTTTGATGTTTATTTGTTGGCATTAGACTGAGACGTGATACTGTAACTTTTCTGTTGTGATGTTTTAGTTTTCATCATTTTATTCTGCTGTGATTTTATAGTTTTTGTGTCTCTGCTGCAGTTTAACCCGTTTTGAAAAATGTTTTATAAACGTGACACAGACACCGATCTTTAGGACGCATTTGCATTAATATGCTATCATTACTATATTGGTGGGAAATTAAAATGTCAATGTTATAATTTATCACAGTAATTGACATCTCTAACTTAAAGCCAAGTCAGCAGTTTTCTGGCAGTAAAGGAGAATTCAAATAAAAATGAGCTTCTTCCTTTAAAAACTTACGTAAACAGGTTGCTTCACCGTTTTCTTCCCGAGCGCCATTAGAGGAATCGCGTTTCCAAACCAGCGCATATCTGAAAGAAACGCAGGAAAGTTTCTATAAACCCACAAACGGCTGAGCTGATTCCCATCGTCACAAACTTCTTACTGGCAAAATAGTTGAAGAATCTGTCCTCCCTGCCAAACATCTCGGCCGGCTTTATGATGACAGCCTCTGGAAACTCTTCTCTCACCGCTTCCTCGCCCACGGCCTGCGGCGCAGAGCAAGCGATCAGCGTCTCGCCCCGCGCTGGATTTGTGCAGGAAGTGCCGGACTCACCTTGTTCCTCAGGTATTTGGAGGGGCTGCGCATGTCGGCGTTCAGGTGCGACATGTGGACGAACTTTGAGATTCCGGCTTCTTTAGAGGCCCGGGCCAGCTGCTGAGGGATGTTGACGAAAACGTCCTCAAAGCGGTAGTTTCTAGTTAAGAAGAGAAAAACTCAAGTAAATGAGCACAGAAATGACTTTATAGATTGAGTCTGTAATAAAATCTATGCAAGTCCAAATTACTTAAAAAAACAAACAAACAAAAAAAATAATTAATACAATAAAAGAAAGAAAAGTACATACCAACATCTCCAAAGGTTGTATTCAACTAATGTCGAAAGAATCCAATATCACAGTGTTTCCATTAAACAGAGTTGGCTGATAACCAGTTACATTTACAAGTAACTTTACAAGTTGTACTTTTTATATTTACTTGACCAATTTGATTGTGACGTATCGCTATTCCTACTTGAGTAAAATGTCTCAGGTTGGCTGCCAGTCAAATTCATGAAGCTGCTTTGCTGCTAAAGTTAGCTTAGCAGCGCGAAATGGAGAAAAGTTTCTGACCAGAAAACACAGAAGGAGCCTCGTCAGCAACACTGACGAGGAAAATGATTTTAAAAACCCTGAGACGTCCTGGATGAAGGAATGAGGCAACATGTAATAATTACTGAATAGTGAATAAAAGTGAGAAAGAAAACATTCTGAAATCAATGTTTCTTCTTTATATTTTGTAGAATTTTTCTGTCTTTTGCAAAAATGCTGAAAGTTTTGGCATTTATTCAGCCGTGTTTATTCAGGCGTGTGGTAAAAGTTGTGTTTTGTGGCACTGTTGGCTTTCCATATGTATTTGTGTGGATCAAGTGCTGTGATGGTCTTTGTGCATCCCTGGCCTCAGACTCTTTTCCTCTCTTCCGTTGTCCAGTCTTTTGAAACCCGTTGGTAAAAAGCCGAATGAGACGCATGGCTTTGATCAAAGCATGTAAACGAGCAGCAGCTTGTAGTCCAGATATTACGGTAGAATAGTTTGCAAATAAACAATCAAAAATCCCAGAATTTTCTCAGAATTTGTTAGCTTTCATTTTTCTTCATTTGCTCTGGCTGTTTGTTCCTGGTTTTGCCGACTTGTCACATATTTGACTTGGAACATGCAGGCGAGATGTTACTGATATTTCCAGGTCAACTCACCTCGTTTCCCACTCCCTGCCCACCAGATTGATGACCACGTTGGAGTGCTCAATGGCCCGCTGGATGGACTCTTTGTTCTTCGCATCCCACTCCTGTCACACAGAAACAGCAGAGTTTCAGCCACACGTCCCATAGATCTGGCCTGGAAACCTGTAAGTCTCTTTAAAAGTTTCTTACCATGAAGATGATTTGGCCCAGGTCACCCATGGGCCTGAAGTACATGAGGTCGTACTGGTCGCAGCGGTGAGGGATCACGATCTGGGAGCCAACCCGACCTGCAGCATTCAGGGACGTTAAAATCACTTCACTAAAGACACGTTGCAGGTCATTGTTTAAATGTGGAGATTTACTGCTGGAGGGTAAAAGACGATTCATTTAATGCCGCTGTAGAACAATCCTGTTAACAAATGAAACCTGGAGATGTAGCTATTATCAGTGCAGTGCAACACAGCAAAGGGAAAAATAATGCTGAGAAAACATTAAAGAATAACTTAGAACCACCAGTTTCCTCCTTATATCTCGCTCTCAGCGTCGGCTACGCTTCACACAGATTTGTTACCATAGCAACTGAAAGACGCCACTAATATGTCAGGATTCAACACCAAAAAACACTCAAACATTTCCCACATAAAACAGAACATTCAGTCGGTTACAGTTTCGTGTTTTCAGGCTTGATGTTTATTTTGTGATTATTAATAAGTGATCATTGTGATAGATTAGCTACTGCTACTATCAGCTAAGCTAACACAGCGGTGGTAGATTAGCTAATTTAAACGCCTGCCCTATTGATGAGTTGGTGTGTGGGTTGCCTTTTTTAATTGAACCGAAATGTCAAATTCTGCAGAACATCAAAATGTTAAGGTTCTCATAGTCAAGCTAGCATAGCTAACCTAATTTCCTCTCCCTTGCTATGTTTTTCAATAAAAACTTTTTCCTGGCCTTGTTATCTAGTCGTTGTATTGTTGACCATTGGTAGCAAAGCACTACTGTCCTTTTTCCTTTGTATATCAACTGTATATTAAATATTTAGCTCATTATTTTGACAACTTAACAGCTAAAACCAATGTTAAACATCTACGTCAGTGGGCAGCTTTTCACCCTGCAGCAGGGATGCTGCGTGCGTCTTGCTGCAACGTGTCTTTATTCAGCATCATGAAATCCTGAGCTGTGATGTTGAAAAATGACAAAAGCTTGATGAAAAGGTCCGAACTCACCTAGCCTGTTGACGACATATCGGCCCAGGAAACCCGTGGCTCCAAACACGGTGGCGGCGATCCCGCTGGAAGACGAGCGTCCTCCCTTCCCTTTGGGGATGACGGCACGGTGCAGCTTCCTCTGCTGTGCTGCGGCGACGCACGCAGCTGCAGACGCAGCCTGGCTGCAGCCGCCTGTCAACGGGAGCAGAAAACCAATCAGGCCAGCGGTTCTGTATCAACACTATATGATATAATGCAAAAATCTATTAAATACATCAGAGCCAAGTTTTTATTTCTGTAGATGACCCAAATCCATTTCTACTGGCTGACGCTGAAGCGTTTTGTTTGAAGCTTCAGATTTTCTAAGGACTAAAAACACAAGAGAAACAAATCCATCACAGGTTTTTTATTTTTTCTGATTTAAATCCAACAGGAAATGAAGGGATTCCAACAAACCTTCACCAACATGAAGGTGAAGGTGGGATAAATGACAAGCACTCACACTAAAATAACGTTTTTCTTGTTTTCTTAATAGCTGCAGTCAAAGTATTGGAAGGCTGCATAATCATGAAATTTATACATTTATACATTTGTTTTTATAGGAAGCAGTTTGCACAACTTCTACTAATAAAGTAAACAGAGAATTATTGATTGGTTGTTTTTCATTCCTATTAATCCATTTCTGTCCAAAACTGTTTAAATTATTTTATTATATTTGACAAGGACCAAGTACAAAAGCATTAAAAAAACAAATACAAAAATATGCTAAACATCAGTTCTTAGAGTTAATTTCCATTTGCTGTCTTTCATTTAAGATGATGAGAAAATTTTTTTTAAACTAACCAATAATCAATGATGTTTAATTAGTCCACAAATGTTCTGGTTTCCATCATAAGTGGCTTTTAATCCCAATTACAGAATCTATCTAAGATCTGGAGAAAATCTTTGTTTCCTGGCAGAATATATTTTTGGTCTCTGTTTTAATAAGATAAAAATATTAAATTCTACAGCAGCAAAACGATCTTTAGAGTAAATGAAGGACTTGTTAAATATTTGATGATCTCAGAATCCAGTTTACTTACAAAGCACTAAAAAATGACAAGTTTAGGCACGGTATTATAAATTATTAAAAGTAAATCAAATCAGAAACATTGTTATTACTATGCAACCTCACACAGTGCTTTTAATATTTTAGTTAAATGATATAACTGGTGATAAAATCATGTTTGTTTTTATCTTAATTATTTTGTTTTGAATGAAAGCTTCCCTCATTTCTAACCTCAGCACCAGAGCTTTAGAACCGTTTAAAATACATAATTGCTCTTCCAGATTATATTTTGACCGAGAAATATTTTAAATATTAAATGATAAACGTCTAAATGGAGAATAGAGTGAAGCCTGAAGTTGGACTTGAAATGTCTCAATCAAAAAATGTTCCGAACAAATATATTCATAAAAATATTGCTGGTCAAACTTCTTATCCGTAATATAAACCTGAAGAATAAGAGCTGTAGATTAGCTCCGATTAAAACTAAATAAATTTTGTTTGGACAATAACAAGGATCTGTTTCTACCGAAGGCAGAAAAATAATCTCCGACAAACAGGCTTTCACTCCAGCAGGATCTTTACATTATATTATATTATAAGGTTTTAGATTTTATTACGTAAGGCCTTGAGTAAAAAAAAATCTCCATTTTCAGCCCAAAACATAAAGATCCAGATTAGCTCCAGCTCAGCTAGCGGATGTTAGCAAGGTCACTGCGGCCGGATGTCCTTTCTACCGGCCCGTTCATGCTAAAGCGGCGGGGTCCGTGAATAAACATCAAATATTACGAGCTGCACGGCGTGTGCAATCCTCTAAATGCTGTTGTGACATTACTCACTTGAAATCTTTGAAAGGACACCCGCAGGACGGCTAACCAACACTACGGTCGCCATCTTTCCGAGTACGGCAACCGCGTAGGCCAAAATGAAATGTTGTGGCGTATCAAATGCTGGGTTCGCTCCATTCTGGTCCACCGACGGGAGAGTTGGTGGTAATATTGGTATAAACTTTATAAAATATACATCAGTGAAAAGAATGAACGTTCATCGCGAGTAGTGAGAGTCGCATAAAAACAGGGACGATGTGTTAGGAAGACACAAAGACACAAGCAGCTGGTTATGTTTTTAATTTAGTGAGACGAGGAGCCAAATCCAATTGTCGCATATTTCTTAGAGTATTACTAATGTTTAGCATTAATTTGGAACTTTTTTTTATTCATTCACTTAACTCTTCTCATGTTTTTATCTGGTCGATGTGACAGGAGATGTTGCGTGTGATCTTTACATGACGTATAACGAAGTGGAAATGATGCAGACCCCAAATAAAATATTTATTTTGTCCGTCAATCCAGATGACCTGTGACTTTACAGCCCCGTTAAAACACGGATGCTTGTTTCTCAACTATGCAAATAACTGCAAAATGAATGACATTGTTCAGTTTCAAGTTTTCAACTCCATGAAGGGTTTGGATTCAACACAGAAAACCCCCCTAAAAGAAATCAGAATTTTATGAACTTCTTTGTAGTTAAAAGTAAATTATGCTTTAATTCTACACATTATGTAAGGCTTTGATATGAAATGCATATTTTACAAGAACAGAATTTCAAAATGCAGCGCAACACTTGCACCACTCTATTATTTTTGACACCACTTTCATGTTTTTATTTGGATAAATGTACTTATTTGTCATCAATATTACAGTCAGTGCCTGGAAACTTTAGACTAGAAAAATAAACGTACCTTAAATTGGTATCAGGTTGAATCCTGGGCGCAAAACACACGAGGTGAGTGAGAAAAATATGAAATTATTTAAACAAAATGTCCTTTAAACAACATTTATTTCAGCATAAAATACATATAAATGACTTCGTTTGAGTTCTTTTATTTACAGCTACAATACATCATCTAAGGATTAAATTATTTAGCCCATATACTTTGATGATATGTGCTTTTCTATAAGCTGGATCTGTAAAAAACAACAAATAAAATCAGTTTAAATGAATTTCTTGCAACCAATAAAGTCGGAGAATCTTTTTGTTAAATAAAAGGGATCCTGGCAGGACGGCTCAAATCATATCTGGACAGGAAATGTCAACAAAACAACAATAAAGTGCTGGATCTCTAATACTGCAAGGCACAAACTATCAACAACAGGATTGTCTTTTTGCTTCTAATATAAAAATATTAGGAATAACAGACACACAAAGTGATCATACAGTAACAACACAACAAGTAGAACCTTGTCTAATTTTAAAATCTGCTGTTTTACATATTTATAAGAAAAGACAGCAGAAATATATACAATAGATTCTCTTAAAAATCCACATTTCAGGGTTTAGTTCAATGAAACACAAACTATAAATAATAACACGAGTTATCAACTTAATTAAAACATATCTGATAAATATTTCTTTGCTGTTGTGGTAAAAATCATTTGGCTCAGCCGTTATTGGACTCAATATTTCAGCATTTTCACACGAACAGGAGGAGAAATGAACAAGAAGCAGCAGGAGATTTTCTACGTTTTCAGCTTTAATTCCTCTGAAGCTAAAAGTCAAACTTGTTTTTTTTTCAATGCACAGCAAAGATTTTATTCCAGAAACGATATCAGGCAGGTCCAGATGCTGCTGTAAATCTAATCCTGCGTCAAATAAAGTTTCATGTTTCAGATGTGATGAAATAAAACTGGATCAGGACTTCTATAAAAACACGGCCGATGATTTAAATTTCACCAGCTCCCAAAACCAGAAGATGTCCGTCACTGTTGATGTTTTTCCCATCATGTAGAAAAAACCCACTTCACTGAATTCAGGGTTTCTTCCTGTAAGTCCAGACCAGAACATCGTATTTCCCAGCGGCCCTGAACGCGTCCCGGTCCTCCGGCCTGCTAGCCGTCTTTCCGCTCTGTGCTCATTTCTTCTTGTGGTTTGATGATGATGTGGACCGGCCGCTCACCGCCTTCGCTTTCACACACTTCCTCCTCCGCCGAGGCGCCGAGGGGCCGCAGGCGTTCGCCGGACGCCATCTTTGATCCAGCCTCGGAGCCGTCCCTCTTCAGCTTGTCGTTGCTGCCATGTTCTGCACCGACCTTCTCCGCTGTGCAAAAAAACCAAAAACGGTGCAAACGCCACGGTTATTACAGCTCCAGGTTTTTTATTATGGTTTAGTTTTATTTCATTGTAACTTTTAGTTTGTCTAATTCAGTTTTAATAAGTTTTAAAGTGCGGCTCCCAGTTTTTATTAGATAGACTGTTACACTACACTACACTTCTAACATCTTTTGCTGCCACCATTTTGCGAGCTGTTTGCCGTCAGGAGGATTATGGTGGCATTTGTGATGTAAACTGCTTGTGTTGGGGAAAAAAAACTTATTTCCTATCAGTTTGAAAGGCTAATAAATAGATCCATAAACACAAAACCAGCATATCTATAATTTCAGTATGTTCTAGTTAGTTTTTACAAACTCATTATTCGTTCCAGTTACAGTTTTGCCCGCTGGTTTTTATTTATGTCAGTTAATGAAAATGATTCGTCAGTTTCAGTCTTTACTGTTTAAACTCGTGACCTGATGCATTTCTTGCGTTTACTCCCCAGCGTGCGTTCCTCTCACCAGGCCTGCTGTTTGCGCCGCTGCAGCTCTCCGCGCCCCTCTTCGCTGTCGGCTTGGTTCTGGATCTCACTTTGTTGAAGTTTCCTTCCAGGATCCACTGGTGCTGCAGCCCTTCATCAGGAGTCATCCTCTTCGCTGGATCCCAACTGAAAAGCAAAGCAAAGTTTCGCATCCAGAGAGCACAGAGAAGCTCTGCGGAGTCCAGAAACGCTTAAACTCACGCGAGGCAGCGCTGGATGAAGTCCAGGAACAACGGATCGTTGGTTTTCAGCGCCGCTGACATCTCAACGGAGTCGGGTTTCCTTTTCTTCCCTTTGCTGTTAGTGATGTTCCTCGGGTTTCCTTTGGAGTCTGCAGTCATAATGCAGCCGTGCATAAAAAACAGACTCATAAAACAGGATTCAGTCACGGTGAACGGACAAATAAAGGAACAACAACTGCAAAAGAAAGACTTGGAAAAATCCTGAAGATTCACTGCAACAGAAAGTTCTCTGGCGAGAGATGTTGGTTTTGTTCTGATGACATTAAGAATGGAGAGAAAACCCCTGAAGCTGGTCTGAAGAAACTAGAGGTAGTTATCTGTATATTGTACTCTTAACTGTTTTCACTTGTTATCAACTGTCAACAGGATCTCCTACATGCATCAAATTAAAAAATACTTCAGGCTGGACTGAACAGGAAATGAAATTCTTACCGAAGAATAACTTCCTCCTTGATGCCGACTGGACAAAATCATTTGGAGGCGTCCCGAGAACCTGCGAGTTCAAAACCCAGACCTCTTTAAGTCAACAAGAAATAACATGTTCTGAAGTATTTTCCTCCTTTTCAGGTTTTTCTGTCTTTTAAATTTAGAAGAAAATCTTTTCCACATCAGTGAAAGCTGGTTTGGAAAACGTGTTTTTGACGGTTTTGTTTGCTGGAGCGTGTCAGAGTTTGAGTTCCTGGGTCCCACCTCCATGATGCAGGCGATCTGCTCCACCTCGCTCTCCCCGGGGAACAGCGGGTAGCCGGTGTAGAGCTCAGCCAGGATGCAGCCCAGGCTCCACATGTCGATGGCCATGCTGTAGGGGTGACCCAGGATGACCTCTGGGGAGCGGTAGAAGCGACTCTGGATGTAGGTGTACACTGACGACGGCAGAGAGGAAAGAAGAGAGAAAACGACCCATTGCAGCCAGATTACAATAAATAACACGATTATTTAAATGTTTCATTTATTAAAACCGAAAATACAGAAATAATTTATTAAAAACAGAATTGTGCCTCCATTTTCTCATTTTAAAAATTAGCATTAATTATTTATTAAATTATTTTATACTCCTGTGCTGAAGTGTGAATTAATTTATAAACTTTTAAGTGTCAAAGGATTAAGACCTTGACATCCGATTGGCTGCTGCTATGGAGACCCTGGCGTGTGATTGGTTGCTTCAACCAGAAAACAACTCCATACATCCTCGTAGGATGTTGGTTGTTAATTATAATTAATTCTATATTTAATATGAATGAATGAATATAATACATATATTTAATTATGAATGACTCTGGTATAACATCAGCTGCATGTATACATATTGTATATTTTTATTTTGTTATTATATCAAACAATTTCCCAGCCTGTGAATTTGTTTACTGGCAATGGAAATAAAGTGATTCTGATCAATTATTAAATAAATTAGTGACCATATAAATAGTTTAAATAACAGTTTGATCTTCGCCGTGTTTTATTTATTTTACCTCTTTGCTGTTCGTAGCAGCTCGATCCGAAGTCGACCACCTTGATGTTCCCCGGCCCTCGCTGAGACAGGAGGATGTTCTCCTGTTGAAACATTTTCACACGTTAGATGGCTGCAGTACCGCTGCTGTCCACAGGAGGGAGCTCCCTGCTCTCATGCTGACCCGCTCCGTACCGGTTTGAGGTCGCAGTGGATGATCTTCTCCCGGTGCAGCATCTGCAGGCAGCGCAGCAGAGCGTGAGCGAACCGCCGGATCAGCGCCAGGCTGAAGCCCTGGAAGTTGTTTTTCTTGATCAGCTCATAAAGGTTCACCCTGTCAGAGGGGACAAGGCAGGATTCATCACACTGCTGAAGAACATTCACAGGATTTATTAAATCGCTTCTTTAAATTTTTTATGTCATTTATGAAAGAAGAACATAAAAAGTTAACATTGGGGTTGAGGTTACCCTGAGTTATGTCTGTAGTTATGCTGCTGCAGGACAGACTCACCACTTTTCCTCACTTTCTTCTCCTACTACTCTCCAACTTGCATTACTTGCTGTTATTTAAACTGCTCACTTATGTATAACGGCTCCTGACTCGAAGCTCTGCTGGATTTCTTCAGATAGAAACTTTTTAAAGTAATCTGAACAATAAGCTGAGCATTTCTGTTGGACTCGCATTAAGAGCCTGCCTGGAAATGAGCTGATTGTGCTCTCAGGAACAGACTGGATCTGCTGCCATTTCCTGCTTCTTGTGAAAAGCATAAACCTCTTCAGAGTAAATGCAACTGGAGCCTTCGCACCATGAAGCATGATGGGAAAGAGGTAGGCCCTGATCAAGGCTTTAACTAAAGGATACAGTGACAGTAATGTCAGACAAGGTGCTAGTCCAAGGCGTCCCCTAAAGGTCACTCAGACTGAGCCACACATAAAACTTCCTCCCTTCAAATGCAGATCAGTGGTTTACACACAAAGGAAATCTCTCAGCTCCTCCGTCCGTCCAGCTGCCAGTGGAGTCCAGAGAGTCGGGTTCAAGGTTGGGGCTTGAATGTGTTAAAGGTGACACGCCTCCAATTAGAGGATCAATTATTCATCAGAGCTGATCATCTGCTGCTGGTACTGACCCGAGGAGCTCAAAGGAGATGCAGAGGTGGTTCCGGAAGTAAAAGTGCTCCTTCATGTGGATCACGTTGTGCAGGTTGTCTTTGTCCTTCTTCTTTATCACCTCCAGAATCTTCAGCTCCACTAGAGCTTGGTGATGAAATCTGCAGGAAAGGAAAACGCAGAAATCCGTTAAAACCCCAAAACTAAAGGAAAATGTGATTTATTCAGTTAACGCTGCGGTGCCTGAACGCAGATGTTTTAGGACAAAGTTGATGAAAGAAATCTGCGGCACTTTGCGTCCATTTTTATTTCTGCATCTCTGAAGTGGTGGAAAACCCCAAAGACTCGTGGCTTTAACTATCAGGCATTTATATCCAACTGTGCCTCTCAGTGGGGAAGGAAAGGTAAGCTAACACCACGCAGCGCTGACTTCCAGCAGGCTAAATCTGGTCTCAACAAATTGGCAAACTCGTAAAATGTAAACCGATCACGGTGCAAGCATGTGGGAGGATATTACAACGCTATCAGATGTTGAATAAATGCCAAAAGATGGCTGCCGGTTGGCCTCAAGTCGTTTATTCTGCAGCGCAGAGGAGAGGATTTTAAAGGTCTGGTAGATAAAACTGAAATGAGGTGAACAGAAGCAGGAAGTGTGAACCTTTTCTTGTTGCGAATCATCTTGATGGCGACGAGTTCGTTGCTCTTGTGGTCCAGACATTTCAGGACCTGGCCAAACGAACCTTTCCCGATCACTTCAAGAACTTCAAACCGGTACGCGATGTGGTCATGGAGCACCTGAAGGCAGCAGAGGCGACAACGTGAAGTCCATTTAACAGGATTAATCAGATCAAACATGGTCAGTCAATGACTCAAATAACCATCGACTAATTTAGTAATCAATCAATCAATAACTGGAGAACTTTAAAAAAGCCATTTGCAGAGAGAACAACACGCTCAGAGCATTAATGAAACCAAAACTGCACAAAAATAAAAACATTTTACATCTAAGAAGAAAACCAGAACTCCTCCAGCTGCAGCTTCTCCTGGTTCTGTAAAGAAACTAAACTAAAATAAACTGAGCTGCTTTTTCCATCCCATCATCAGTAAAAATAATCAGCAGATCAGGCCTGCTGAGGTTCGTCCAGCAGGACGGCTGCAGAGCTTCACAGGTTCATGCTGGTCAAACACAGGAACGCTGCTGCTGCATTTTAGGAAATAATGTTTATTTTCTTATTTAAAAAATTTATTATTTGCTTATTTCAAATTCAAAAATACTTTATTGATCCCAAAGGAAAATTAAATGATTTTTAATGTATTTTTATTGTTGTATAAAAAGGCTTAAATTAAAAATCTGTAGAATTTGTCTTTTTCTTTCTTAAATTTGAGTAATCATTTAATCTTCAGAATTATTGCTTTTGAAAATAATCAATGTAAATTGCAGCTTCACTGTGATTATGCACTAAAACATAAATACAGAATTTCATCAAAACCTGCAAAGCAAACCCAGAACAATGTATTTATTCCAGCCTGTAAGTGTAATGTGATATTAATATGATGTTCAGCTGGTGCAGCTCCAGGATAAACTGGCCTCTGGCTTCGCTCTCAGGCGTCAGAAGACATTGAAAGTGTAAGTCAAAGTGGGTCAGCCGGTTCAGTCCGGATCATCTGGCGGCTCCAGCCGTCGGTCACAGCGAGGCTCTGCATCCAGGAGCAAAGCCGCACAGAACGAGGTTTCAGTGTCAGGACTCCAGGCTCAGAGCGACCTGCAGCATCCCCTGCCAAGGCGCCGTCCTGAATCCTAACCCGTCAGCCGTATTGACCTGTGGACGACCCGCTAGCGAAGCTTCGGTAGCTTTACCCGGACGTAGCTCCCGTGTTCGTCGTCGTATCCGTTGTTCTGCGCCGCTCCCTGGGATCCTTCGATCTTCTGCGAGCCCAGACCCAGGAACCAGACCTCGGCGTAGTCGCTGACCTCCTCCTGCTCGAACTCCGTCAGCCGCTCCCGGAAGTTACTGAGCGCCTCTGAGGAAGGACAACGGGAGGAGGCACCGCTACGTTGAAATCATAAACTTTACGTCTCACGGGTCAAAATCATCAACTCAAAAGGAGTTGAGGGCCAGAACATCTTACATGGTGAGATTTTGGTTTGTGGTTTTTACAGTCAATCACTCTGATGTGACAGAGGATTGACTCTTAGCCCCGCCCACCAGGGCATGTCTGCATGTTAGCATGTCAACAATAGGCAACATTTCAGATGAAAAAAAATCAGTATTGGCCAAAATCGGAATCGACAGGTCCGGTTATTTTTCAGCGATTGGCCAGAAAACTCCAATTGGTGCAGCCCTGTAAAACATTTGTCTCAAATAGTTCTACTTTAATAAAAAATAAAAAGCTCCCATCTGTGCTGGGGTCGAAATCTGTATTATTCTTGAACTGCAGTCCAGGGACCGCAAATGGCCCTGGAGCCACAGTTTGGAGACCCATGAAGCTAACTCACCTGCAGGCGACATGGGCAGCCGCTGTCCTTCGTACGCTCGCTCCTTCTCCATCTTGTTTCCGAGCGCCTTCCCGTTACGCGACATGGCCGCCTTGTCTGTCGCTGCGCCGTAACGCATCGTGAACTGCTGAGTTGACTTTGACCTCTCGACCTGCCGCAAAAAGAGAAAACTTTCTGTTTTTTCTAGGAGACAGCTGAAAGTGTTTAGAAATGGATCTGCTGCTGCCCTCTGCAGGTGAAGCTGTGAATGCCAGGCTCACCGCTTGGTAGTTGTTTTGACCTCCTTTGTTGGTGATCTGCGGCAGGATGTTGTCCGACTGCTGCTGCTGGTTTTTGGCGTTGCTGACGACCACCTGGACCACGGGGGTCTCCAGCTGCGGCAGCGACCCCAAACCAGAGCTGAACTTCTGCAATTCACAGAAAACTGGTTTCACTTTAAGAATCACTGGAATCAAACATTTATACCGGTTCCAGAAAAACCAGACATGATGAGAAAATAATATATTTAACAAATCAAACTTCAGATGGACTGAATTTGTTAGCGCTGTAACTGAATCACTGGTCGGTTACTGGAGCTCATGCTGTACTGGGAACCAGTCAGAAATTAACAGCAGTCATTTGAGTTATTTAGCCTCTGATAGGAAGAAAAATGGGAGTTAATTCTGACTGTGTTAGACTAAATTTTTACTAAATTAAATATTTAATTACCAAGCTCCTGCTGGTGAACTGATGCTGTGTTGTCATTAAAACGACTCATTCTGTTGTCTAGTCTCACTTTTTTACTGTTGAATTATGACCTCTGACCTTCACTACGGCAGGTTTTCTTTGTCTATTAAAACTAGTTTGATCATCTTAAACATTTAAATTGTGACAAAAAAACAAAGGGATGGTGGGAAACTTTTACACAGCACAAAAACTTGAAAACATTGACCAATAAATGAAAAACTTTACACAGTTGTTTTTAGACACTGTAGTTGCAGAATGTCCTCTCTCTATAAGGAGCCTGGTTCTGGTTCTGGTTGTTTCTCATCAGTTAATTCTCTCTCAGTTTCCACCTGTCATGGCGGCTCAGGTGTCTAGGACCCCCCGCAGGTAGCGGCTGGAATTACGGCTCAGGACGGCCTCGGCGGCGGGCTTTGACAGGGCCTGTCTGCGGGGTCTTTGTGGGGAAGCAGGAGCTGCGCCGCCTGCTTTTCTCTGCCTGACACTGTGATTGCTCTCGCAGCACGATTACATGTGTTGCAGCCATGCGGCGCTCAGTTCCTACAATGACGGACAAAATTAACCTCCTGTCTGTCCCACGACACAGAACCTCCCAATGTCTGCAGCTGTAGTAAACTGCTGCATACTTTGCTCAGAGTCGTTTCTATACAGTAGATATTTATACTATTTAATTTGATGTGATCTGCTTCAGCAGATCTGCTAACTTGATTATGATGCATGGAGATAAGGCTAAATATAGCCACAGACACATGCCACAACAGGCCACCTGACTGAGGGAACAAGACGTTTAAATCTGATGCTGTTGAATCAGAGGCAGCGAGACGTGAGCATGTACACATCTCCACGCGATGGATTATTCAGCCTGTCGTAAGAAACATTTAACATTTTCACCAAGTTTTTCATTCAGTCATAAATGTCGCAGTTTCAGACAAAATATACATTAATTTAGTTAGCAAGCTAAATATTTAGTTAGCAGGATAATATATTAAAACTAAATATTTAGCTCCCATTTAAATATTTAGCTTTGAGCTAACTTAATATTTAGTTTAAAACTTAAATATTTAGTTTGCAATTAAGCAGAAATGTATTACAAGGATTCAGGCTTCTGCTGACGGTTTCAGCGCCAGCAGGAAAAGATGCTACAGCATCATCATGCAGGGGTGGAGCTGCTGCAGGAGCATCATGCAGGGTTGTGTTGCTACAGCAGCATCATGTGAGGTTGCGTTGCTGCAGCAGCATCATGTGAGGTTGCATTGACACAGCAGCATCATGTGAGGCTGTGTTGCTGCAGCAGCATCATGTGAGGTTGCATTGACACAGCAGCATCATGTGAGGCTGTGTTGCTGCAGCAGCATCATGTGAGGTTGCATTGACACAGCAGCATCATGTGAGGTTGCGTTGCTGCTGCAGCATCATGCGGGGAGGAAGCGCTGACCTGTGAACAGGGTCGGTTTGCTCCGATGCGGCTGCCTTCCACTGGGAGTCTGTGGGGGTGAGGGAACGCCTCTGGCCGGGACGCCTGCAGGAGAAACGAGACAAACTTCATGAAAATGTTCAACAAAACAAGAAAAAAAAAGAACTGTGACTTTTATCGCTTTACAGAATGCAATAAAGAATGATGCATTATAGCGACTTTAATGGCCTGTTTTCATCTGAATGCAAGTACTGGAAGCAGCTGAGTAAAATAATCATCAAACTGCTAGTTTGTGCTGGCTCGGTTCTCCAGCTTCTTTAGCAACCCACAGCCTCTCGGCATCTGAGTCGGGTTATAACCAGGCTAGTAAAAATAATGCACAGTGATCCGAAAATAGATCACTTCTGCAAAAACCCAGCAACAACGGCGCTCTCCGTGCTCCCTCTGCTCTCTGCAGGTGCGCTCCAGTGTGCGTGTCCGCGTCCCTGCAGGAGGCGGAGCACAATGGAGATCAGGACGCAAAAAACTCCCAATGTCCCAGAAAACAAAGGCTGCAGCACAACGAGGTTATTATAGTTCACCAAACTAACCAAAACTGAAACCGAGAAAACATTTTCATTATCTGAAATAAATTAAAACAGTAATTAACTCAGAAAACCTGAAACTAACTGGAACAATGTCATGTATTTATAAAATCTAACTAAAACATAGTGAAATTTTGTGTTTATGAATCTGCTTATTAGCTTTATGAACTGATGTAAAATTGATTTTTTTTCTCCCACACAAGCAGTTACTAAATTACGGCGTACCATATTCTTCCTGTCATGTATAAGACGATATGCATGGTATATAGCATTATACAATATGATAACACATTTAATCTCATAAAATATAATATTGTAAAAATAAAGGGGTTGTTGTACGCGATGAGTCCACCAGAGGGCGCACTGACGGTGGCTACTAGCTAACACTCCGGTAAGTAAAACACAATTTTCTACTTAAAATCTTTTAACCAAATTATGACAGAATTCATTTGTCTAGGAAAATATGTCATTTTAAAACAACTAGTATTTTAAGTTAGACTCTATTGATGTAGTTTAAAAATAATCTGTAAGTATCAGACCGTGAGGAGACAACATGCTAGTCCGCAAGACGGTGGCAGCAAAAGTCAGTTGAATAATTAAATCTATTTTTAGAAAATTATATTTTCATTACCCAATCGATATACACATAATCATAATACAGTATTTTGACCTTTTTGAATTTAAGTTTGAAAAACTAAAACTACTATTATAATAAAAACTAAGTTAAAACTAGACCATATTTAAATACTATCAAACAGACTCTAAAACTAAAACTAAATGAATTAGACAAAAAGTCCTAACATAATCAAACTAACCTACAGTGGAAGCCCAGCCGTGTTGTGGCCAGCTGGTCTCACCTGAATGGTTCAGGCCGCCATGCAGGGCAGAGCCAGCTTACACATGCTCCGTTAATCAGCCTCTGCTGGGTGGCAGCGTACGGCTGAATAACGGCTTATCTCCAGGTGGAGATTTGCTCTAAAGCCTGGTCAGGATGAGTGCGGCGCTGCTACAGGTGCAGCTTCCACATCGTAATCTCAAAGCGTTTCTGACCGACTGGAGGAGCGAAGCAAACTGCACTCCACCAGGGGAAAACATCCTAAACCAGAAATAACCTCCGAACGGCTCTGTTACAAGGGGGGCGTTTATTGTATCGTTGATCATTTATCGATAAGAATTTTGATTTATCGTGATAAATTCCCAGATAGCACAGAATGATTGAAACAACATTGAATCAATGTCAGCCAGAAACATTGAATCAACGTTGAACGCTGACATTGAAACAACATTGAAAGTGGTAGGTGACTTGTATGTTGAATCAACGTTAGGGTTTCAACCATAACTGATATTATATCAATGTTGATTCAACCATCATCTGTATGTCAACTTGTATGCATATTTGTGTTGATAGTACATTGAATCAGTTATGAATCAATGTTGATTCTACATTATATCAATGTTGAGTCAACCATCATCTGAACACAAATCTGCATGCAGATTTGTGTT